>NC_057811.1:107227379-107247174 GCF_018294505.1 Triticum aestivum
AGTTGACTGAAGTGTAGCTAAATCGGAGCAGCATCGCAAGCAAGAGCAAGAGCGAGAGCAGTAGCGCGAGTAAGAGCAAGAGCAAGAGCAGACCAGGCAGGGGACCGAGAGCAAGAGTAGAGCAGCAGCGCGAGCAAGAGCTAAAGCAGTAGCAGCTCCTACTGATGGGGATGTCGCCACCGAGGGAGCGACGCCGTGGAGGAAGTGGCCGGCGATGCCGCGGTGGATGGAGCCGCGCCGTGTCGGCTCGGGACCGAGCGCCGGCAGTACCGTGAGATCGAATCAAGAAGAAAATGCAGTGATTAGTGTACAATCTCATGCATATATGACTCAAAGCTTACATGCTATAATGTGGTATTTATTCATAATTTGGTTGCCAAATCTCATCCGTGTAATGCACGTGTACCCAAAAGAAAAAAAGATAATTTAGACTAGTAAGGTACACGTGCATTGCACGCATGAGATTTGGCAACCAAATTATGAATAAATACCACATTATAGCATGTAAGCTTTGAGTCATATATGCATGATGTAGATGTTCCTTTAATTCTTATAGTTCACTTCATTCAAAATCATCTAGTTTTTATAAGAACGCTAATCTATTTTAAGATTCATGGAATTGTGCGTTGTAAGGCATAAAGTAAAAACAAATCATGTAGAAAAACATTTGGGCAATTCTCATACGGAAGATTCTAGAACAAAGAAGAAGTGCTTGTGTTTTGAGGTTTGTGCATTATGCTTAAGTTCAACCATAGAGTCTTCTAGATTGTACATGTGGCAAAATCTGGTGGAATCTAGATGATATCCAACGGCCAGTAGTGCTCAAATTTGCCAGCTCTGCACGATCGGATTGGCCTCATCCAACGACCATCTTTCAAAGTTAAAGTTATCCGCACACTATATAAAAAATATAATATATATATATGGGTATAGATATAGATATGTGATGCGAAAGCCACCCATCATCTCCAATTAGAATAGTGTGTCCAGCAATGTGGCCAAACGATGTCTGCCATCGGTATCTCAAATTCAAACCAGTCTGACCTTGTTCAATGTGTATACATTACAACATGCTCATTTCGAAACCACACCGCGCAGATCTCCGTTATATTCATCCATGCATGGGTTTCAAACATCATGATCTCTTATTCAAATATTTGAATTCAACTTTACATTGATTATGACCTCACCTAGTATTTTACACCCAAACATTGGTCTTCTCTTTATAATTGTACCACTAACTTTCTCTCGTGCATGCATGCACACACACTACCAGTCAGCATTATCCATTGCACACATCCAATCTTTTTCTTCAGGTCGGTCTCCCATGAAGGTACACACACACACACATCCCCCTCTCCATCATATCGGGCATTCTTTATCTCTCATGTGCATGCGCAACGATCGATGTTCTATGTGTGTGTGTATATAGCTAGGTCTTTCATAGTTTTCCACATAAACCGATCAATCTATATATCTAGTGAGGTCTCACCCTCTTTCCCACGTCCACATCGATCAATCTATACCTCTCTATATAGGATTACATATATAGCTAATACACCCACATTAATTATATATCCAATGCCCCCCTCTCATCATCCATGCCTTCCGCTTCATCTTTCAGACGCGCGCACATTGGCGAAGACAGGGGCAGCAAGGGCCCTGCCCCCCCCCCCCTAACATCACTATATATCGAGGCTAATATGAATGTGATCAGTAGCCAATTGCTGGTAAAAATGGTTTAAGTTGATGAATCGGCCCTCCTCGTAAAGGATTAGCAATGCTTGGCCCCCTAGCTCATGGGACATTTTTCATGGCTCCGCCACTGCGCGCAAATCCGCACGTTCTCGCCCCCTCTCTCTAAATATCGATCTCGCAGTTGTGCACTCTTTCATAGTCTCCCTCCACTCGGCCCCTCGCACCATCTTCTAGCCCCCCACCGGATTTTGCCACATGTACAATCTAGCAGACTCCATGGTTGAACTTAAGCATAATGCACAAATCTCAAAACAACAGTGGTTCTCCTTTGTTCTAGAATCTTCCGTATCATAACTGCCCAAACTTTTTTTCTAGTTGAATTGCCATTATTTGTTTTTACTTTATGCTTTACAACGCACAATTCCATGAATCATAAAATAGAGTAAGGGCTTCTTTGATTCAAAGGATTCTCGAAGGAATTTTGGAGGATTCTAATCCTTAGGAATTTTTCCTATGTTGGTTGTTTGATTCGTAGGATTGTAAACCATAGGAATTTTTCCATATGATTCATTTGCACTAGATTTCATAGGAAACATCCCATCCACTCAAACCTCTTTGAAAGAATTCTGTGTTTTTTCTATGCACAATCAAACACTCGTACCATCCTGTAGGATTCAAGACGACATTCCACTCTAATCCCATGTTCTTCCTATTCCCGCGTTTTGGAAATCCTACGAATCAAAGAGGCCCTAGGTTTTTTATAAAAACTAATTGATTTTGAATGAGATGAACTATAAGAATTAAACGAAGGTCTACATCAGGCATATATGACTCAGAGCTTACATGCTACAGTGTGGTATTTATTCATAATTTGGTTGCAAAATCTGACGCGTGCAATGCACGTGTACCTTACTAGTACTTCGAGTATGTGCAAAACACAATGGCACGCTACACAGTGTCTCTCTTATAGTTCATGAAGCCACGTGGAACCTGTGGAGGCGTTGTCGCGACATCCTTGTGTGGATTGATCACAGTGATGTGCTGCTGGTTCCAGAAGAATGTACTCGTCCTCCCTGAGCCGCACTGGCGGTACATGCACGAAGCGAAGATGTGCACGCACGCCACGCACGCACTCATTCCCTCGCACGCACACGCGGGTACACGGGCGGACGCAATTTTGTACCAAGATCCACACCATGTGATAATTTGACGCGTGTAAAGTCCTTCACTTCATTGATGGTCAATTAATACAGCGCATGCAAATTGAGTGGACGTGAGGGCGGAAGAAAGACATTACTACTCCATAGCGCGCATGCGAGTAGTTAAATCATGGGTTGCTACTTGCTAGTAGTACTTCCATTGGTCTCCTTCGTATTTTGTGCCAATTTTTGACAGTAACATAATATTTACGCATCTGAGCAGTGTAGTCCACTTGAAATTTATGTTCCACTAAACTCATCGGGGGCCGTTTCGGGCCTCGAAACCAAAAACCATCAATTAATCTTTACCTTGTTCCCATCACATTCGAAAGTACTAGTGCTACAATTAAGTGCAAGCCTGCTCACACCTACCAGTACGTACCAAACCTGAACATGTTCCCACTATGCAGGTTTTAGTACTAGTGCTAGTACTTAGGTTATAAAAAGGGGAACTACCTAACCGAAAATTACTCTACCTTCCTCCTCATAAGTCCTCCTTCTTCGTCCGTCCTTGCCATGGCCGGTGTGCAGAGCTCTAGGTCGAGAACTACTCGTAACAAGGGAGGGACAACCAAGGCTACGGAAAAAAAAGAGGGCTCGCCGCCATGCAGAGACCTCGAAAGATCTCTCACGGGTAGGCGATGGCTCCCAGGAGCGCCCTAGACGCGGAGGCGAACATGCCGAGCTGGCCGCGCTGGAGTCATTATCCCTCGACGGCATGCCCGATCAGCTCAATAAGCACCTCAATAAGCAGAAGGAGTTCATCCACGGCTTGGTGGAGCTGCTGAAGGAGAGCCTCGACGACATGCCCGCTGAGCTCAATGAGCAGGGGGAGTTGACCGCCGGCTTGGTGATGCTGCTGAATAAGAGCATTGCCTCGAAGAAGAAGGCGACCGGCGAAATCCTGCAACTTCAGGAGGACAAGGCGAAGCTTTGCCATGAGCTCGATCTACTGAAGGAGGAGAACGCCGGCTGGAAGAAGCTGCATGAGAATAGTAGTTCCTCGATGAAGATGTTGCAGGACCTCGTCATGGAATAGAAGGAGGAGTTGGCGAAGCTCCGCATCAAGCACCCGGCTGCTGTGAAGGTATGTAATGCGGCCGTGGAACATATGATGAAGGCTCGCGTCGAGAAATCCCGCGTCATGGACACAATGATGAAGATGGCGGAGGAGACGCTCAAGGAGATGGAGGTCATGGAGGCGATGAAGAAGCAGTTACGACTCCGCGGCTAGCAACCCTTCATGTAGTGAGAGCAGCGCCCCAGACTTGTGTGTGTATGTCTTCCTTCTTTTTTGGGGGTGATAATCCTCCTTCTTCTTTTGCTCCTATGTTTCTTATTTTGCTTCGGGTGTTTCGCTGCACGTGTCACCTTTTATGCGAGGCATGAATAGAACAATGGTAAAAATGAGATGACTAGCAAATTAGATCATTCTTTATCGCCAATAGAACAATGCCTCTTGCTAGTAATATATAATAAGAGTAGAGAGTAGAGGATATGGCAATGGGCTGCCGTGTTTCGTGCTCCTCCGTCGTACTCCAGTGGAAAACTTGAGTATACCGCACGGTTCTTTGCTCCTCCTCAGGTCGTCGGCACATTTATACGAGCAGTCAAATCACAAGGCCCCGCCTTCCGGCAGTAATGAGCCATCAAATCACAAAGGCCCTCACCTCTCGTGAAAAGGACCAAGCTAGACTGCCCCGCCCTCTAGCCTTTTAAAAAATGTATACATTTGTACAGTAGTAATATCGATGGATTGCGCCATGGAGCAAAACTAACAAGATGTAATTAAAGAAAAAAGGTGGTACATATAGAGAGCGCTCGTCGCCAAATTATGCATATACTATATGACACTACCCACTATGAAGGTACTAGTAACATAGACTAGTAACTAGTCTATGCTACTCTCCACTATGACCAGCCAAAGTCAAGGCGCGGATACCAACAAGGGCCTGGTTGTGTCTATACTTGGACAACTCACCCGACTGCATGCGCACCAGGCAGACGAAGCTCGTGTCGTGTTGGTGCCGTGTGCGGCCCGCACATTAACCAAAACCTCACGCCTCCATCTTAGCCTCCGCGTTTTAAACTTCTCAATCTCAAGGCCAAGGAGCAACGTGAAACCTATGGTAGAGCCAATCGGATGGTTGAGAACACTACAATTCGTAGCTACAGATGCGTGTGTGAGAGAGGACGAGTGTGTGCGTGCACCTCTTCTCAGAGTACAAGTGTATGTGGGTGGCATCGACCTAGGGAGAAGTGATGGTGCGTGCGAGAAGTCCTGAGAGATAGGTGTATTGCGTCTGAAAAAGGACTAGTCTATAGCTCGCCACGAGGCTATTCCTGTCGAACGCCAAGCGTAAGATATGTATCCGACGGTGCCAGTTTTTGCACGTACACAACAGTAGAAAAAGAACTAGTACCATGGCATATGCTACACCACGGCCGAAAAAACGTGCCGACGTTATGCCATCCGGGAATAGTGCCGCACTTCGAAACTAGAACCGTCAATAAATTTTCGGTGCGTCTCGTCACATTCCAAATTACTACTACCACCACGCTATATTTAATTGCAAACCTGTTCACACCGATCACAACCTAAACGGTTTCCCACTTAGGAGCACTAGTAGTACTCGGTTATAAATACTATTATGCTAAGATGACTGCACATTCCTCCTCAACTCCTCATCCACAGAAAACAATCAAGTCAATCAAGCCATGGCCAGCGTGAGTTCTGGGTCGAGAGATTTCCACCAGGGAGAGGTGAGCATGGAAGAGGAAGCACGAGAGATGTCCCGCCTCGCCGCGAAAGCAGCCGACATGTCCAGCCGCGCAGCAGTAGCAGCACAGAGGTCCCGCCGCGCCACCGAAGCAGCACAGAGGTCCCACCGCACCGTCAATGTAGCAGACTGGTCCGGCCACACCGCGGAAGTAGCAGAGATGTCCCGCCGCGCCACCGAAGCAGCACGGAGGTCCCGTCATGCCGTGGCGGCCTGGGAAAATTTCTCGCGGGCAGGCGAGGACTCTTATAGGCGCATGCGTGCGATGGTCCATAGCCAGATGGATCAGATCTCCGGCTGGGCGAGGTTGCAGGACGAGGCTACCGGCATCATCCGGCAACTAGGGGAGGGCAATGCAAAGCTCCGGGGCGAGCGCGACCTGCTGAGGGCGAAGATCGCCGGAAGGGCGAAGCAGGCGGAGGAGACCGCTGCCTTGTTGCAGAGGACGGGCATCATCGTCAAGAAACTTATGGACGAGAATGCCATGCTCTGCATCGAGCGCAACAGGCTGGTGGAGGAATCCGTGGATTCTGCCAAGCAGCGTATTAAGGACATGAAACTGATGAAAGAGATCATCGCCCGCCGCGAGAACTAGTCTCCACGACCTGCAGCGCATAAAGAAAGTAGAGATCAGCGAGCCAGATCGTTGTATGCGTCTTCCTTCTTATTTTGCCCTTGTGTATTTCGGGCGTAGCCGCATGTGGCTTTTTTAATTATCTTCCTAATTATGTAAGACAATTACTATCCACTCTCGTCGTCCTTATATATATTCACCAGTCTTGCTATAAGTCGCAGTAGATGCTATATAGGTCCGTCGGATCTTACATCAAGATCCGTGCAAAATTTTCTTTTCAGATTTTCTTTTTTCTCTCTTAAATCTCAATCGAGTGAGACATTGCCACGCCATTAAACAGAGGCTTGGGCACCATTAATGGAGACCTTGGGAGAGAGGTGGACGGCAGATGGAAGTCAAAGGGCTCTCCTCCTGATAAGCACGCGCAGGGGTCTGATCGCATGCCTCCCGTACTCAAATAGCTACCCTGCATGGCATCTCCTAGCTAATAAAAAAAGGGGACGCGTGGCGGCACGTAAATGGTAAATAGAACGCCCACAGTTTCAATAATACTTGTGTTTCTGATTGTAACGTGACAGCACTTGTTCCAAAATGACTTTGTTGATTGTTAATGTGTGCGCCTTCACAAATCGGACAGCAAAATTACCACAGCATGTTGGTGCCATGTCATGACACCAAGCCAAGTTTCATGATTTTCATGCGTATTTCGGATTTACAGGAATTAAAAAACCAAGTTCCAGCCGAGCCATGACGTCCAGATGTTTGAATTTCATTCCCATTTCTCGCATGGGACCTAGAAATTTACCCGAGGACACACATGTGATTTTTCAACCAGCATTGATGCACTGGAGCATGTGCTTGTATTTAAAATTTGAATTATGCACACAAAGGTGACACGTTCCCTCTCAGAACCACGAGCCTTCTTGAGAGAAGCTCAGGTTTGCAAAAGGCTTATACCAAAACTTGTTCCTATTCTGCATTTTTTACCACAGCATGGTAGTACCATGACATGACATCATGCCAAGTTTCATGATTTTCAGGCGTGTTTTGGATTTACAAGAATTTTAAAACCAAGCTTCTCAATGTTCTCGGCTGAACCATGATGCCCAGATGTTTGAATTTCATTCCCATTTCTTGCATGGGACCTAGAAATTCACCCGAGGACACACATGTGATTTTTCAATCAACTTTGGTGCACGGGAGCATGTGCTTGTAGTTCAAATTTGAATTATGCACATTAAATGACCAGAAACTCAATTAATGTATAAAAAGGCCAAACAAACCCGGAATAATTCCAAAATTTAACAGGGCACTCATATAGTTCTATGTTGCCTCTTTAAAGAAAATCTGGGGGGAGGCAGCGTATATTGTTTCACACACAAAGGTATAAAGAAATAAAGAAAGTAGCATACCTATTTAATTCTTGGGTTCTTATTATTTATGCCACTAGTTGTGTATCACTACTTAATTTTGCCATTAGAAGTTACAACTACTCAAAAAATGCCATCGATCCGTGAGATGCGTGCTCAAAAATGCAATTAGATATCTAAAAAATGCCATCGTTAAGTTAGATGTTTGCTCAGAAATGCCATTAGACATTGTTATTTTCACGTCAAACCCGTTGACCATGTTACATGAGAAAAATAAGCCGATTCTCACAATGATAAGTTAATGGTGTCCAGCACAACACACCCCTCAAATAAAACTAAGCACCCTGGAATTCTTTGACAAAACTAAGCACCCTGAAATTCTTTTGACAACTAAACTGTTGGCTATATGATGTTGGCCATATATATTGTACGTATATAATGTCAAGAAACGAGTGGTAGTACTATACCAACTAAAAGATGAAATGTACGAAATATAACGAGAAGAAACATAACATAGTTTTGCTGGGGGCTCAGCACAACACACCCCTCAAATAAAACTAAGCACACCAGAAATTAAACTAAGCAACTAATCCGGTAGACACTGCATTAGAACCACCATGAGCAACGACACTGCCACCTTACTCGGAGTCCTCGTCCACGTCCTCGACTTCGTCCTTGTCCCTCTTCCTCTTGGGCGATACTTCTTTGCTTGAACCGCACACTTGGCTCTTGCTCTTCATCCAACCCTTGTAGATATGGAAACAAAGGTAGCCATCCATTGCAGCGTAGTGGATGTGGTCTATATCTAGTACATTCCACTGCCATGCATGACGATGAAACGTGTATGGAGGTTTCTCTAGTTTACCGTATGAAGGATGAACCATGGCTGCTGCCAGGGTCGGCATTGAAGGCTGAGAGGAGGACACCAGGCTTGCCTTCTGGAGATCGAAGGGCTGGCCTACAATGAGGCCTATCCGACCTAGGATTTCCTTGTCGTTCCTAAAGTCTACAGTAACGAATTTGACTCGGCCGCCCTTGAGGAACTTCTTAAATTCCTCGCACTCAACGTCGGCATGGCATATGTGGTAGACCAAGCATAAGTCATGCACGCAAACTTGGATCACAGCGGGCTTCTTCTTCTCTGCCTCCTTTAGTTTCTTCTCGCTTCCCAGGACTATGGTGTACTCAACATCTAGCCCAGCGACCCACTCATCATTTGAGTTTTCGAACATGCGTTTGAAGCGAGCAAGGCATTCTTTCACCATTGTGGAAGAACGGGTGTAGATGACGTCGAACTCATCGCCGGTGATGGTTCTAACCTTGTACTCACCGCCGATCATGGAGATTTGGGACGCCATGGATTTGGGAGGAGGGTTAGGATTAGTGGAATTGCTGTAATGTGAAAGGACCGGACGACTAGGAGCGGTTTATCGATTGTAAAAATGTCGAGTGGGGGGTGCGTGTGAATGGCAGGGTAGTGGCTTGCCTGGTGGATAAATGGATTCATGCACAGTACTATGGGGGCCCAATTAGATGTCATGTCTACTCGACGCCCAATTAAATGGCTTTCGATGTCATGTCAAGCATCGGGAAAATTACAGGTGATACGAACCTTTCCATTCTCCCATGATATGGGCTTCCGAGAGCCCTTGGATCTGAGATCGAACGGTTGCATGGCGTGATTCTAGACCTATGGGTGAATATCCTATCCTGGAGGGTTATTTTGTAAATTTTCAGCAACTTAGCATACGACCGTTCGATCTCAGATCCAAGGGCTGCCAGCAGCCCGTATCATGGTCGCGCCTACCACGACCGTCGCCTCGCTCGCGCGGTCGCGCCCTTGGAGATTTAACACGATGCGTTAGGCTATCTGATGTTGGGATGTCATACATAGTCATCACTTAGTCACTCATACAACAAGGTTGGCTATAAGAGTATTTTTTGTTTACTTCTCTCTATCTCTTTCCTCATAGTATTTATTGTATTTGCCAAGGAGTGACCTCTTCCAATGAAATGGTGCTTAGATGAGGTGCTATGGGCATTAAATGGCTTAGCAACTCAAGTCCCCAATGCATAGGTGCTTAGTTTTTTGTTGCTAAGTTTGCTTCATCTAGGTACACGCGCTTATCACCGTTTCTTCCTGGGGTCACCAAACTAGTCTCTCTCTTCTTAATTAACTTGCCACATCAGACTTTATGCCTATGTGGCAGGCTTAGCACCTGTAGGATCAAGTACAATAGTGGGCTATAAGCCCGCTTTACATGGCATTTTTGCATATGTGGGGGAAAGAGGCAAGGAAAAAGTGGAGGAGTGGGCTCTCAAGCAAGAGCCAGCCTCTACATGGTGGAGCATCGGGAGAGGCACCTGTATGGAGGTGGTCAGGAATCGGGAGACTCACGCCGGTCGTAGCGCCGCAGTTAAAATGATAATGGCAAGTGAAATCACGGGGCCCCACCTGTCCAGAAGTAACTCACTGTCAGATCACACAGCCCTACGTTTGCAGCAGCCTACTCCCTCATCTTCTCGCATCTCTATCGAACCGACTAGGCGGAACTGCCCCGCCTACCGCGCGGGAAAAGCCCCGCCCTCGACTTTTAAATAGTACAATATACTAATTTTGTATCCATGGATTGCGCCATGGAGCAAAGCCTCAAGAAAACGGCGGTACACATGTACGGAGTATACAGCACGCCCGTCGCGTTCGCGTCGCACCCTAGACGGTCGGTCGGTCTGGCACGCCGCTCTCCGAATGGAACGCGCGTCATATTGCATTTGCACACACATGTGCGACCGCAATTGAGAACCGACCATAGGCACACTCCCCGGCCCCGCAAGTCGGGTGAGTTAATAGAAGAGAGAGACGAGCGATAGTACTACTAGAGAAGTGTTGTAGGAGTACATACGTTGGTACCTGGACGATCCCTGCAAGACACGGAAGATCAGTTCGTCCATGCATGTGACCAGACTCCAGCAGACACGCCTGGATTGGCTATCGTCTACATATCGTCCAGGCTGTGTTGTACAGGGCTCTAGTTCTGGTGATAAATCTAAAAAAAGGTTTCTTGTCATCTCGCAAAATTAGGTGTCATGTGCTTCAGATCACTGCGAGGGTTAAACAGCGACAACTGAGTTGGGCTAGTCATTGGGGGCACATGCACGAAGACTACTCGGCTGCCATCTAGGTCAAGCCGGCTATGTTAATTAGGACATCTATCGACGGACCCCTTTTCTACGAGTTTATCTTTAATTTGAGCTTTGATCCTCGTCTAGTTTGTCCGTCGGGATTCATCTTGTCTCCTTTGGGCAGTGAGGTTATGATTTCTTGTCATGTGGCATTTTTTCGTGTTATATGTTATAATCCGGTGCTTCAGATCAAAATGACGACAACTGCGCCTCCGGAGCACGTGCATGAAGACTTCTCGACAGTCATTGTTGAGGTCAAGCCGGCTCCGGCCGGTAGACAAAAGAAAACTAGTACTCCACTATATAGGCAGGAACCTCCGTGCTTGCTTGCTAGTGTTGCTCTCTTCACACTGTCTCGTCCTCTCCAGATCTAAACACGACAGCGGTGGCCACACTCTCTCTCTCTCTCTACTCACCGCTGGTCACAGATCCAGCCAGATCCTCTCCGCCGGGGAAGGTGAGAAGGTGCAACGTTCACGCGGTCGTCCTCGGCGACGGCTCTTACCCACTGCCGGCGCGTCCCGATCAGCGTGCCTTGCCGTTCTCTCCCAAGCATCGCTGGCGAGGGAGGGCCTCCCACCCCTTCTTCCTCACTGCCGTAGTGTGGGCAGATCCGGCCTCCCGCCGCCCACCTAGCGACATCCCGGCGACCCTCAGGTATAACTTCCTTTGAAACTGGCCTTGCTCTACTTCCCGAGCTCCTGACGTCACTGCATTTGTATCTTTTACTATTTCTCAGGCCCCCTCGTGTAGATAGGATCGATCGGCTGTTCGAAAACCACCTTATTTTTTACTGTTAAGAGGTAAAACTAGTTCATGCACTCGAATCTAGTAGTACTTGGTTCAAACAAGGAAGAAAGGGGGTGGGGGTGGGGGAAGATTTGTTACCTAAATCTAGGACTTGGTCGAAAGAGGAAATAATGGGGGCGAAAAGTAGCAGAGACTGGCTATCCAACTGGTCTCTAGGTCTAATAGGGAAATAAAGGGAACGCAGTACAAATTCAATATAAACCCGATCTATTGGTTGAAAAAGGAAAGAAAGTGGGGACTGGGGGACAAGTCAACAGAGTAAGTCCAGCACTAGATTTGCTAGCCTCACACAGTATAAGGTGGCTATATACCGAACAAAAATGGGACCAACCCAGATATCCTCTTCTGATATTTGTTGCATCGAGCCGCTCTTATGTAATGCCACTGGTAAAATGTAGCAGTCGCACTGTTAAAAGTAAGGACACGTTAAACCAATGTTGTTTTCAATGTAATGCCTCCAGTAATATGAATCAATGGAACTTTTTTTCATGTCCTGCTAAATTTCCCATTAAGATAAGTTGCTTCTTTTCCTTAGAGATGCAACTGTCCTGGTCCGCCTACTCTCCAGGAGCTTCATGACCAACCTTGATGTTGCTCAATTTTATTGCAACTAATGAAGAAGAAGCTCTGTGGGTTCGTTTTCTGATGGAAATGGAACCGGGGCTCGAGCCCTTTTCTTAAAAAAAAGAAGAAGAAGAAGCTGCTAGCTCATGGGACATTGCTTCATTTTAGGTGAACTGCACCAAAAGGTCCCATGAATTGAATCATCCATGTTGGTGACTGGTGTCATCCCTTCTATGATGGCGTTGACTGCAGATATGGTTCCCATCATGAGGTATGTTCCTTTTTGGTCTGACCGTTTACCAAAGATCCTGCATGTTGATCCTACTCTTGTGCTACTGTTTTGGCACTGCCGTGATAAAGTAGTAATGTTATTATTTTGCACCTTAATCTAGTGGCACTATTAATTTGAGGCAATGTTTTGGCACCCCTAGTGCCACTGTTTTTTTATATATCGAAAGAGGGGGTTCCCTCCGATTTCATTAAAGAAAGCCAACCATAGAGAACCATTATCCGACAACATCTCAGTGTAAACGGGCAGTTATGCAACTACTACTAGAACGGACTGAGTACTAGCAGGAGACAAGTTCGCCACATAAGCTAGGCAGGTAGGGGGCGCAGCACTAGCTCGACCAAGTTTGTATTACAACCCAAATGCTACCATAGAAACATCAGGGGGAAGATAGGGACTGAAAGAGCCAGCTTCAGCATCCCAGTCTAAGCACCCCCGGCCTTCATCCTTGCGGCGCACGGTACACCTCGTTTGCCACCTGCTCGACCCTAGTGTCACTGATAAAATGAAGTAATAATACAGTTAAAATAGAGCGAGTGTCCTCTCTATCATTTCATTTCCAATGTAGATAAAGAAAGTGCTTCTCTTTGTTAATGTATGTTTCATCAACTAGTCCCATTGTTAATGTTTAAGCATTTCTGCAAACTGGGGTGCTTAATTTTAGTTGATCTGCACAAAAATAGAGATTTGAATGTCTCAAGGCCCCTCCTTGTACTACCGCTGTACACTGATGTTCATCACTGGCAGAAGGTGTATCGGGGAGACTTGGGTCAATTTCCAGTATGATGTAATATTTTCTTATGTTTATTAGTGTATGTTTCATCAACTAGTGCCACTATAATGTAATCACGCCTTTTCATTATCTGTGCAAACAGGGTTATTCAGCTGCATTTTGGTGGAACTGCACAAATGTACGGATGGAACCGGCATATATGCAGAGTGCGAGGTGCCAAGTAAAAATTACCGACACCAACCCTGCTCCATCTAAGCATTGGCATCCACCACCATCAGTGGGATGTGTGGCGCTCATTGTGGACGGATCTTTCTCGGCAGCAAATCCTCTAACCAAATACTAGTAGCTTAGACTTAAAAAATACTAGTAGCTTATATTGGCAGTTTTCTAGGGGTGTACTCTTTTCTGAAAGAAGCACCAATCTATTTTTCTTATTTGTACACAGTGTCACAACTTTGACCCAAAGGTCCAGAGCTATTTTAGGGTGATTGGCGTAGTACTCGGAGACTGATTGTAAGCATGATTTTTATTAGTTGTCACACTGATTGTAACCATGAGCTGATGGAAGATTAGGTTAGTGCGAAGCTTACCTTAAACCCTACCGACGTCGTTGAAACGAGGCGAGCGTCGAGGGAACCGTGGAGAACGGCGGGGAAGCGAAGTCGCGCCATCCGGCCTCCTCTTGCGTTGGGAGAACGAATGCTCCTGTGGCTCCGGCTGGCTCTGCACCCTCACGAACGGCACACCGTACTCGATCGATTCATTATCCTCTGGGCGCTCGACCTTTGACCTGTACGCCCACCACCTCCGCCTGACTTTCGCCTCGGGCGAATCTATCTGCTCCATCGCCCAGAGGAGATACTCGATGAACTCGAAGGACTGCGGCGTGACTGCCGCCGAGGAGTGCATCGCCGCCCTCATCGATGTCGTCTCGCTCTTTCGCATACATTGCCACATGGCCCTCACCGTCCTCGAAATCTCCCACTCATTGTCAAACCAAGTAAGGATCTCCTTAAACCTGGCTAACTTTGCCTGGTCGCCGGCGGCGATCTGCCTAATTCGCTGTTGCATCCCCTCCATAGATGTCCTTCTGAGTGGTCCGATGCTAGCTTTGGAAGATGGGAGGAGAGATGGTGGTCTTGCAATAGAGAAGAGGGAGAGGCGAGACGGTGGTTTTGGAATGGAGATGATGGAGAGGAGAGGGGGTGGTTTTGAAATGGGGAAGAGGGAGAGGCGAGACGGTGGTTTTGGAATGGAGATGATGGAGAGGAGAGGTTCCCCTGCCTTTCGGTCGCTGACAGGTGGGCCCCGCACTTGGTGGGACCCATGTGTCAGTGTCTCAATGGCAGGATGGGCTATGTCAGGGGATCCTCGTCCGAGGAGAAAGGAGGTGGTTTTGCAATGGAGAAGAGGGAGAGGCGAGATGGTGGTTTTGGAATGGAGATGATGGAGAGGAGAGGAGGTGGTTTTGTAATGGAGAAGAGGGAGAGGAGCATGCGGCAGCGATTTAGGATTGGACGAGAGGGCCGGCGCGCTGTGACTGGATCAAAATCAAAATCAATTTACCCTTCAATTAAGAAAGCGACCCCACATCAACTAGTCTCCCTTTTATTCTAGGTCATAATTGACCATGATTTTCGCAAATAAAATATATGTTATACGTTGCAAAAATAATATAATTTGAAAGTACATTCAGATACGAACCAAATGATACAATTTTTGGTGACATGCATTCACATTTTGCTTGTCAAATACAGTACATGGTCAAACTTTGACCCAAAATACGCAAAACAAAAAAATACTTCCAAGACCAGCGCCGTTCTTCCGCTCTTCTCGTCTTAAACCACCGCCGCTCCTCTCATGTTCCAATCTAAATCCAGCGCCGCTCCTCTCCTCTTCCATTTCAAAACCACCGCCCCTCCACTCCTGTTCCAATCCAAAACCAGCATCGCTCATCTCCCATTCTAAACCAAAACCAGCGCTGCTCCTCTCCTCTTCCATTAAAAATCCACCACCGGCGAGTGAAGGTGCTATGGAGAAGTAGATCGATGGAGGTGTTCAACTGATACATGAGGATCGCAGACGGCGACCCTGTGAAGCTAGCTAGGATGTTGGAGATACAGTCTTGGTTTGACAACAAGGACCAACTAGCGGCGACGGCGACATCCATGGCCAAATATCTGCAACAGAGCGAAAAGGCGGCGATACTCCCGGAGGGAGTTGCGCGGGAGTACATAGAGCTGCTCCTCTGGGCCATGGAGCAAACAGATTCACCGAATCCGATCATGAGGGAGCGGTGGTGGGAGTATCAATCCCAGATGGAGCATCCAGCAGAGACTGAAGGATCGAGCATCTACAGGGTGCCGTTTGTGAGGGTGTCGTGCCAGAGCGAGCCGGTGGAGTCTTCGTCGACCGAACCCAACTGCAAGAGGAGAAAAACAGTTGGCCCGACGATGCTTCCCCGCCATTCTCTCCCTCGTCGTTCACATCGTCTCACGGGGCGGCTGTTTGCTGCCAAGGAATAGGAGGGATTGCCCCCCCCCCGGACCAATAGTCGGGCAGGTTGTGAATTGTCAGGAGGAGCTTAGGGTTTTTAGTGTTTGCAGGTTGTGAATTGTGTTTTGTGTTGTGTATTTTGAGAGTACTTTCAGATATGAATGCCTTTTGAATTTCAGATTTGCAGTATTGAGCATATGAAGTATTTTATGAATTCTAGAGATCTATTTTTAGCACTTAAAAAATGTAGTTTCATAGGAGTATAAAAGTGCAGACAATGTGATTCTCAAAGAAGAAACTGCAAGTTTCAGTTTCAGGTAAGAAACTCCAAGTTCAGTTTCAGATAAGAAACTGCAACTTTCAGAGGCAGAGCATTTATATTAACACGGCCTTTTCAAACAGTGTTAACATCATGCTGGAAGTTTTATTCATGGTCAAAACTGGAACTACCAGCCAGTTAACATCATGCTGATCAACATTCATGCATAGCACATCTTCATATGATGCACAGTCAAAAAGATATGCTATTTTCAAGATGCCCACACAATGTTGAGTGTGTGGAAAACAGAGAAAATGAGGGACACCGTTGTCTGCCGTTGTGAACATGCTGAACAAATGAGAGGAATCTGGAGAGGACTGTACGTGGAGAGGCGGACAGTCGGGACCCACCAGGTCTATGGCCGTACGCAAGCAAGTGCCTCATCAAAAAAATACTTCCTCCTAATGCTATACTGACGTTGGGGCCCATGGGTTTGTCAACATAGTTACATTTTTTTAGGTGCTTCAACATAGTTACGATAGGAGATAAATTCACAACGAAGCCGGGGAGCTGGCAGGTATCATTTATTATCACTGGGGCAGCAAGTATCAGCTGGGTTTTGGGCTGCCCCGTCTAGGCTTTCTTTTTTAACATGTGCAGCCCACGACCTCGGATGGGAGGTCCATAGGCCTGTTTGTATTTTCTTGAGGGCCGTCATGTATTGACCGGCCTATGGACCTCCCATCCGAGGTTTTATTTTTCCTGAAACATCGGCAGCCCAATTTATGTATTTTTTTGAAGAAAACGCAGAGGTCTGTTCTATTTTTCTATATAAGAATAGGAACGCCTGGTCCAACTTATGTTTCCCTTCTAACTATATTATATATATTTAAATTATTTTATATGTTATTATATATTATTGTTATTGTCATCATATATTTAACAGATACTTACATATGTAAGAAAACAATATCCCACATCTTATTAACTTATAAAAATAATTTCTTAACAATAAAATCCTCGATTTTTTTGGCAACGAAAATCTTGGTGATTGTGTACAAAAGCTTGGTAAGATTTAAGGACCAATGTAATAATAAATCACTTATTATTTAAATATATATATAAAAAAATGCTCATCCCCTGTTTATTTTTTGATAACATTGTTGCGCCCACCCCAACATTATAATTAGAATAAGCCCAGCAAAATCATGTATTTCGAGAAAGTGCAAATGGCCTGTAATTTTTTTGGAAAAACATAAATGGGCCACATGGACGCTACATTATTTGTTCACCCAGCCTATCTAATGGACTGTAGTTCAAAAAAAGAGATCAAATGGGCTGTAAATTCTACCCCGCAAAAAAAAGACTGTAAATTCTGAAAAAATGGGCTGAATACGTGCCACATTTTTGGAGGCTGAAATGTGGGCCAATAGGTCGAAGCCAATGCAAGTCGTTGTCAACTTAGTCAACAAACGATTCTGACATCGTTAGCCGTTGGATTTACATCCAATGACCGGCGTCCATCTTCAATCTCTCGTCTTCTTCCTCCAGCGCCGCCGGGACCACCTGCTCCCGCCTCCTGCTGCTAGTAGCTCTGCTTAGCACGCTTCGCTGTGAAGCGCTACTCCACTGTTGGCCAGGCCATCCCTCCACCCCTCCACACCTCCTGCCGACTGCCGAACCACCCCTCCACCAACTGCCGAACCACACCGCACCAGAACCAGTTAACCCTCGTACACCTCTCCGTCTGCGACTCTACTCCCGCGTCTTCCCATCTCCGGCTCGTTGTTGTCCGGGGCCTCGCCGTCATCCACCACCTTGGATGCGCTCGGCGTAGCCTGGTCAATGTGGTCAACGAACGACACCATCGGAAGTAGACTGTGCGTGGAGAGGCTGACAGCTGGGTCCACGGCCGCACGCAAGGAAATGCCTCCTTATTACACGCAAAATAATGATTCCTCCACCTAACAGCTGGGACCCACCGAAAGGGCCTCTGTATTTCGCGAAAAACGTTCCCACCGCTGACAGGTTGGACCCACCAGCTATATCTTCGCACGCAAGGAAGTGCCTCCTTATTACGCACACAAAAATGAATACCCCCCTGCTAGCTGGGACCCACAATAGTGGGAGGCCAACTTGTGGGCCAACTAAGTTGACGGGGACAGAGGGCTTTGTCAACTTAGTCAATATGCATGATTCTAGATCCAGTGACCGTACGATGTCCATCCAACGGCCGTAGTGCTTCTTCAACCTCTGGTCTTCTTGCTCCAGCCATCCAAACCAGCGTCGGTCGTGCCTCGTGCTCCTGCCTCCCGTGGCCGGCTGCGATGCGGTGGAGGCCTCACTGCCCCCTACTACTCCCACCGCTGGCCAGGCCATCCCTCTACTCACCCACACCCCCTGTTATTCTGCGGCGACGGCAGCCTCACACCGCAGCGAACCAGTGAACCCTCGTACTCCTCTACACGTGGGCATCCACTGCCACGTCTTCCCCGGCTCCGTGTTGTCCCCTTCGTAGGCCTCGCCATCGTCCACCGCCCTGGTGCTCTCGGCGCGGCATGGTCAACGTGGTCAAGGAACGGCTTCCATCGGACGTGAACTGTACGTGGAGAGGCTGACAGCTGGGTCCACGGTCGCAGCAAGGAAGTGCCTCCTTATTACGCGCAAAATAATTATTCCTCCACCTGACAGCAGGGACCCACCGGACGGGCCACCGTATTTCACGAAAAAAATGTTTCCCCATGACTGCTGGGACCCACCAGCTACATCTTCGCACGCAAGTGTGTCCGGGCAAAAAAAATGATTCGCCCCCTGACTGCTGGGACCCACCAGCTACATCTTCGCACGCAAGGAAGTGCCTGACAGTCGGGACCCACCTGGTCGAAGCGTATGTAGTGTTGTCATTCTGGTCGCGAACGTGTACGTACATATTGGTCGATGTAGAGGCGCGCACGTGTCGTAGTAGAGGCGCGCACGTAGCATGTACACGTACGTACAGCGGCCAGTGTGCAAGAAAGAAAATATGGCCACGTACATACATACGGGCAGGGTCTCGAACGACTACTCGCGCATACGTACGGCCAGGGCTCGTGTACATGGCTGGGTCGGAACGGAGAAACAGCATCGTCGTCGTGTTCATGGGGAGCCAACCGGCTGGGTCGGAACGGAATGCGTCGTCGTGTTCATCGGGAGGGCTTGGACGGAACAGCCGATGGAAACGAGGCCTGGCGTACCGCAGAACGGAGGAAACGGCCTTGTGTTCGATCGGCCATGTTTGAAACGGGATCCTGTTCATCGGGAGGGGTCTGGCATACCGCAAAACGGAGGAAACGGACCTCCTACAGTCGAAACGGGGGTCCTTTTGATCGGGAGGGGTGTGGCGTACCGCAAAATGGAGGAAACAGACTTGTGTTGGAGCGCTACGGTCGAAACGGGGGCCCTGTTCATCAGGAGGGGTGCGGCGTACCGCAAAACAGGAATCCAAGGGATACTGTTCATCTCCACCATCGACCCCCTCCAGCCTCCACGGGCTACTGTTCATCCACCGTCGACCTCCTCCAGCCTCCACCTGCGACTGTTCATCCACGAACTCCTGTTCATCCAGCCTCCACCGCGCGCTACTCCACCGGCTACTGTTCAACCAGCCCTCCCCACGGGCTCCTGTTCAACCACCCCTCCACGGGCTACTGTTCATCCAGCCCTCCACCATCTACTGTTCAGCCTGCCCTCCACGGGGTGGTCATGTTCATCCTGCCCTCCACGGGGTCCTGTTCATCCAGCCCCAACCGGCTCGAACGATCGGGGTCCTGTTCATCTAGAGGCAACGCCACGGGGTCCTGT
>NC_057811.1:107247416-107255092 GCF_018294505.1 Triticum aestivum
GCAACACTCACTGTTCATCTAGAGGCAGCATCGATCGGCTTCAGTTAGCAGCAGTAGCAAAGGAATCGCTCGATCGGGTTCAGTTAACAGCCATCGATTGATCGCTCAGGTTCAGTAATGCGTAGCCTGCAGTGCAATCGCTCGGGTTCAGTTAGAGCCCAACGCCTCGCACCCACGCGCGTGCATGTACAAGAGAAACGCGCATCGCTCGGCCCCGACCACCCACCGTAACCGGGAACACCCCGATATTTTCCTCGCCCTCGCTTCTACCACGGTTTTTTCCGTCATGGACGGCCCAAAGAATGTCATGCAGCTGCGTCTCCGGCCCGCCCAGGACGAAAAGCCCATTTTCTGTCATGATTTTTTGTCATAGAAGTAGGACCCCACCACATCTATGATGATACCGTGTTTTGTCATAATAATTGTCATAGAAGTGTCATAAGTATGACAGAAAAAATTCGTTCGGCCCAAAATGTCACGGATGTGTCTTTTTTTTGTAGTGCCAGGCGTGTTGAAGAGGTTCCTTGCATCATAAACCGGAGGCAAACGAGTCTGGTGCCTCCTCCTCATGATCTCATTTGAAGCGTTTTGATCCTAGGTGAGCCGGAAAGAGTCTGCCTGGATCTATTGCGCCTGAGCATCTAAAGCAGCTCGCTCCACGGCAATCCTAGCGTTCTCAGCCGCCAATTCCTCCTTAGCCTGAGCTATCTCATCCCATAGCTTTGCAACATCCACCTTATGCTGTTCTTTTTTATCTGGGGTTATCTCCATCCCCATCAACGTCGCCAAAGCCTCCAACAACTCTGTCAAAACCTGAGCCGGCGGGCGCGCAGAGCCGCCAGCACCAGCCACCGCCGCAGCCGCTGAGCTAGATGACATAGCCGCGGCAGTTGTTGAACCGAGCGCCGACTGTGTGTCGGCCATAAAGATTGCCACCCTGTTCGGCGGCTCATAGGGGTCCGGAATACTATCGCCATCGGAACAGCCCCCAAGCCGACCGTCCTGTAGTGATACATTGAATTGGTCTCACCGGTTGACGACTCACCATCGGAGTAGATGGCCGTCTCAACGCTAGATACAAATCCTTCCTCAAATTCTCCCACATGGATACATCCAACAAAGGCATGCTTCACGGCGGGTTGAACCCGGGCGGGTCGTGCATGTTGAGCCGTCTCGATGATGTCGGTGCAGGTGTTCGGCTCAGGGCCCGGTTCGCCGATCTTGCCGATGAAGACGTGGATTCCGCCGAAGGGGACCCAGTACCGTACTCAATTGAGCCGGCCTCGGGGCCCCAGCCTGCATCGTCGATGTAGAGCTTGCCGCGACGACTCTTGGTCATCCGGCCCACAGCGTATCCCTTGATCCCTTCGAAGTTTCCCTTCAATAACTTGAAACCACCGTGCGCTGGCCCCACGGTGGGCGCCAACTGCCGTGGAATTGTCACGGCAGATGTCCTAGTGGAAGGACTTAGTCGTGGAGCCATCGCAACTAGGTTAGCTTAAAGGGGTTAATCGGGACAAAGGACACAGAGGGTTTATACTGGTTCGGCCCCTTGCGGTGAAGGTAAAGGCCTAATCCAGTTTGGGGTTGTATTGCTTGGGCGTTTATTACCAGGGAGCGAATACGCTTGACCTAGTTCTCGATCTCTTGTTTCTTGCCTGTCGTGGTTTTGTCACGGCAGATGTCCTAGAGAAAGGACTTAGTCGTGGAGCCATCGCTACGGGTTAGCTTAAAGGGGTTCAAGAGGACAAGGGACGCAAGAGAGTTTTATACTAGTTCGGCCCCTTACGATGCAGGTAAAAGCCTACGTCTAGTTGTGATGGAATTGATGGGGTTTCGATGACCAGGGAGCGAATACGCTTTGCCCGAGTCTCGAGTTGTTGTCTGTTGTCCCTTAAGCGCCGCCGGGTCGTCCCCTTATATACATGGGTTGACGCCCGCCGGTTTACAGAATCCCGAGGCCGGCTCACAATCGTGTCCGGCTCGGTCTCTGCTACTTTTATCTTACAACACAAGTTTACATATCAATGCCGGTTTATGTCTACAGGCCTTAAACCGTCTTTGGGCCCTGGGCCTTCATGAAGCATCACCGTCTGTCTTCATGGACTTCAGATACAGATGAACTACTTATGGGGTTAACCCGGCCTCTCCTGGCCGGTTTACGCCCAGTGGTAATATCCCCAACATTAGGCCCCAGATTGATTTGAACTGGTTCATGTCAATCCTCAATACTTAAGAAAATTTCTTCTTCAACATCTTCACACAATCTTGTAAACCGCCGTGACATCATCTTCTAGGATCATGGTAAACCGCCGTGACGTCACCTGTCATTAACGAGCCTCCGACAATCGAGGCGACAGCTCCGCCTCATATCCAAAATTTAGGCTCCTTGATTTTCACGCCTGACGCTTATCTTTCTGCCCTTATAAATAGGGCCAGGGGGTCTTTCCATTCCCCCCCCCCGTATCTCTTCACCTCGTCCTCTTCCTTGTGCTGCCCGACCTTTGGAGCTCCGCCGCCACCGTCGACCTTCGCTTCTGCCTCAACTCCGGCCGCTGCATCACCCTGAACGCACCAGAGAATCGCGGCGCCTCTCCGCTCTTCCATCAGCATCGATAAGCCTTCTTTCCTTCCGCCATAGATCTGTCATTAGGGTTTCAGTGTTCATCGATGTTTGTCGGTGTTCGTCGTTGTGCAATAGCTCTTTGATTCAAACCTTGATATTTATCCTGTACGGCGATAGCCGTAGCCCTTCTTTTCCATCCATGCATCTCGTTTAAGTAGAAAATCCCATCTGAACCTTCATCAGCTGCTTCGGTACCAATATTTAGGTCTGAATATATTTTCATTTTCTGGCATGCGGTAGATCCAAAATTATAATGCCAACTTGTGAAACCTGTTTTTCCCTTCACTTATACATCTTTAATACCAGATTGGGCGGTTTAACTTCATATACAAAATGATGACCGAGTAGATAGCATTAGTCCCCTGTTGAACCGCCAATGCTTTCATCATTGTACTATTTCCATTGTCAGACTCCGGTTTACAAATAACCAATCCCGGTTTATCAATATGCTTGTATCCTTATACTGCTGTGTAGTTGTCCACTGTAAATCTTAAACCGGCAATAATCATGTTTCAGATTTCCATTGCCATGGCCAAGCAAGTCTATGAATGCAATTGGGCTCCCTCTCGAGTAACCGAAGAGCAGTTAAACAATCTTGTTAAAACGGGCGCTTTAGCTAAAAAAGATGTCATCCACTGGAGGGTCCCTGGCCCGGAAAATCCTCCTAAACGCAAGGATGGAGAGGTAGTCGTGTTCGCTGATCATCTCGGACGAGGTTTTAGCCCTCCCGGTTCAAAAAAATTCCGGGATGTACTGGCTAGTTTCCAACTGCGCCCTCAAGACATCGGTCCCAATTCTGTAACCAACATCTGCCACTTCCAAGTCTTTTGTGAGGTTTATCTGCAAGAGGAACCTTCAGTCGAACTGTTTAGGAATTTCTTTCACTTAAACCGTCGCAGAGAGTTCTCGGATGGACCCAATACGGAACTGGGCGGAATGGCGGTTCAGAAAAGGAAGGAAGTCATCTTCCCCCATCCCAAACTCCACAGTCACCCCAAAGAGTGGAACCAGACTTGGTTTTACTGCATGGATACATCTCCATTTGATGAAAACCCCTTGCCGGGTTACCGCCCTGAACGCCTTAGCAACACACATCCTTTTCCTCAGAGGTTGACGGCAAGAGAAAGGGACAACTATGCTCCCCAATTATCAAAGCTTAGAGCCCTCATGGCGAACGGTTTGACAGGAGTTGATCTTGCTCGTTGCTGGATAAGCTGGAGTATTCTGCCCTTAAGCCGGCGCTCCGGTTTGATCTGTGAGTATACAGGGAGTTTGAAGGATGCTCAGCGGCACATTGACATTCAGCTTACAGATGCAGAAGTCACTGAGGCTGTAAAAAAGATAATGAACGAACCGGAGGCTGTCTGTGCCCAAACCGGACTACTCCCTTTCTGCACCTTCAACAAACCACCAGTTGTAAGAATCATATAATCTTTTTATCTGAAGTTGCTTATGTCCAAATATTCTCTGAAAGTGTGATTATTTTCTGACAGGGTGATGATCCGTTCTGGAACAAGAAACCATCCCAAGACAAACCGGCAGCCGCAAGATAAACCGGTCAAGCCAATTCGTCCAAAGACCAAGGTTGTTAAAAAACCTGCCAAGAGAAGGACCACTGCATCCTCCGATCCACCAGCTGATGACGATGTGGGTAACCCGGAACCAGAGGTAGAACTTGACTCTCTTGGTTCATTTTTCGTACATCTCATTGACAATGATTATTATCAGGATGACGCTGAAGGCAGTCATGCTGAGGACATAGAGGTAACCATTCTTTCCTGCGATTCAGATCCTCTGCCAACATCAAAAATCCGTCAAGCAAACCGGAAAGTAAAATTTTCTCACCCTCTTGCTTACTTGGACCCAAACTTTCTTTTGAAGACGCAGCAGCACAAAGCTCGCCGTACAACCCGGCACAGTGGCCAGGTAGTTACCTCCGCCGGTTTACCGAACAGTCCGGTTCGGAAACGCCGATCAGAGGTCTCTAATCCCATTGATACTTCATGCCCAAAAGCAGGTTGTTTCCGCCAGCCTCTTAACCCATCTGATTCAAATTATCAGGGTACTTCTCACTCATCCTCTGGCGAGGCATCGGCCACGCAGCTTCCACCCCTCAAAACAGTTCCTGGGTGAGCTATGCCCGTGTCTTTATTCTTGATGTATTATCTTTACATACTGTACTGATCCTTATGTCTATCTTTTCTCAGCGCCAAGCCAAGACCCAGCAAGAAGGCTCGGTTAAGAAAACCGGCTGATGATAATGTAGCTGCTGAACCGGAAACAACTCCAAATCCGGAAGAAACCGACACTGACGACATGCTTAACGATCCGCCGCCTCAAGACCATGACTTCCTTGCCGAACAAGTGCAAGTTGACGCTACAAGCCATGCAGACCGGCCAACCAGCCCTGTCCGAACTGATGACAAACCGGCCAGTCCGGTTAAGGATACTGACAAACCGCCAACTCCAGCGAAGGTTGCTGATGGTCAAGATGATGACATTATGATTACTGGCACTGGCCACACCACTCCTGGAAACCCTGTCGCTTTGTCAAAGCATACTGCCAAGGACGAGCTCTCTGCTATCGGCAAAGGCAAATGGAATGCCGATTTATCAAGCTACGCCCATCTCAATGCTCAAGACATTCACTCTGGTTTCTTGAACCGTCTGTATACCAGCCGTGACTATGAAGCTAGTTTGGTAAACTTGATGAAGGAGCGATATGAGGTAACTACTATTTTTATCTTTTGTCCAATTGCAATTTATCAACTCCTAGTAGCCCCCAAGTGACGGTTTATGATACCAATCTAAACCGGGACTTTGTCATAACTTAACTTTGCATATTTAGCCTCCAGGGACCAGATTACTTCTTTATGATGAACCGGTTCCTTAAAATTTGCCATACTGCTCTTTCACCGGTATAGCCCCCAAGGGCCGGTTTAACTTTATAAAGATGAACCGGGACTGTATAAGAATTCCCATACCAACAGTTTTTGAGCAAACACACATTAGCCCCAAGTGCCAACATTAATACTTGTATTGTGCTTGGGACTTGTAGAAATTTCTGATAAGGAGCAAATATGCATTAGCCCCCAAGTATCAAGGGCATAACTTGTTATGTGCTTGGTACTTCAAATATGTACTGTCAACTCATTATGTATCTGTCTCTTTATAGGTTGAACTGAGCAAGAAGGAAAGCCAAACCGCTGATCTGCAAGAGAACATCAAGTCCCAACAGGCCGAAACTTCCAAAGCAAAAGATGAGCTGACGAGCGCCTTAGCCGCTATGGAAAAGCTAAAGGAGAGCTTCGCCAAGGAGCGGGCGGATTGGAACACAGAGAAATCCGCTTTGCGGAAAAGAGCTGAAGACGCAGAAGCAGCTCTCAAACCGGTGGTAGACGAGCTGACTGGTGTAAAGCGGCAGATACATGCCATGACTCCTGCTGTGTTCGGTAAGCATCCTTGCTTTATACTTTCAACATATCTTCCCATGCGTTGCCGGTTTGCTGATGTTTGCAATGATGCAGGAACTCGCATTAGTCATCTAGGCTCTGATGTTCAGAAGGAGCTGAAGGCTGCCTACACGCTGATAGAACAACTGTATACCGGCGCACAACGAATTATCTGCACCGCTTCTCACAATAAGCCGCCCCCGACATTAATCAAGGATACCTTAGACAGGCTATCTATGCTGCCTGCCCGGGTAGAAGAGCTAAAGAGGTCTGCTGCAAGGGCTGGCACTCTGACGCGCTAACCCGGGCAAAAGCATGGGTGCCTGATCTTGATCCGACGGACGTGGCTAAAGGCTACCCAAGCTTAAAAGAAGACGGATCAGAATTTTGCACTGAAGATCTCCGCGCCATAAACCGGGAAGTACGTCCACTGGCTTGTCAACTTGCTGAAGAGGCTGACCTTTCATTTTACCAGGCGAGTTATGATACCAATAACAAGCGGGTTGCTGCACCAACTCCTGAGGCTCAAAACCTGATCCCTCCAATCCGTAAGCACACTTATGCCCTTGACATTGAACCGTCCACCCTTATAAGCGACGAAGCTGTGTTCCAAGCTTTAACTGGGATCGACTGGACAACTGTTGACTTCCAGCCACTGGGTAGGGACGAAGATGAGCCGGTGCAAGATGATCCGCAGCCGTCAGGTCAAGCTGATAAGCAATCATAATCCGGGGGCTGGTTTAGTCTTCCACTTGCTGCAATGCTTATTGAGAAACAATTATCCCTTTGGGCACTGAAATGCCTTGTAGTAGGCTAGTTAAAACACTTGGTCTATTATGCCTTCGTGCATATCTATGTGCAACTGATGCGTGTTAATCCGCCATGCTTAAGATATGATGTTCATAATCCATAGCTATTTATTCAAGTTGTTCCTGCAGATAAGAAGCTTAAAGCGCCCTGGCGGTTTACCACCGGGCGGGTCATGATACCCAAATATATATATGACCAAGGTTTATAACCAAGGTAAAAGATAATCAAATATGGAAATATATGGTACCTGTGACCTTTAGGCATAGTGTTGGCTGACCAACTTTGTAATGAGGGTAATAACCCTAATCCGGAGTAGAAGTAAGTCCTGTTATATGATGCCGGCTTATCAGAAAACCGTTCCGGGTTGTGATAAGCACCAGTTTATTCCATACTGGTGACTTTAAGTCAAAACCAGACCGGGCTGATAGTCTCCGGATTATAATTTGATTGTATACTGTCAACTTGTAGTTGATAGCCTAACCGGGCTGATAAACACCGGTTTAAAAAGTCACAAATCGTATTAAAACAAAGAAAACTCAGCAAAAGGCAAATAAAAACCGTTGTAGTCGAGGCTTTTCACGGGCTGCCAGGCCCCAAATTTGATCAAGAGGTGTAGCTATGGTTCGGGTTCGACCAAGCCCCCAAGTGATGCTGTGGCATTACGCCGATCAAGAGGTGTAGCTATGGTTTGGGTTCGACCAAGCCCCCAAGTGATGTTGTGGCATTGCGCCGATCAAGAGGTGTAGATATGGTTCGGATACGACCAAGCCCCCAAGTGATGCTCTGGC
>NC_057811.1:107255394-107300095 GCF_018294505.1 Triticum aestivum
GCCCCCAAGTGATGTTGTGGCATTGCGCCGATCAAGAGGTGTAGCTATGGTTCGGGTTCGACCAAGCCCCCAAGTGATGTTGTGGCATTGTGCCGATCAAGAGGTGTAGCTATGGTTCGGATACGACCAAGCCCCTAAGTGATCTAATATCAAGCTTTGAGAAGCTAAATCAAGGGGTAAACTGGACGCCGCTTTGTAAGCTCCATGTAACCACACATGATGTAAGAAAACAACAGATACCCCGCTTTAGCTGAGGTTCCGGTTTATTATATTGATCATAATATATACAATGTCATAATATGTACATAAGCAGAGCCTGTAGCTCAAGTAT
Organism: Triticum aestivum; assembly: GCF_018294505.1. Classification (NCBI taxonomy): domain Eukaryota; kingdom Viridiplantae; phylum Streptophyta; class Magnoliopsida; order Poales; family Poaceae; genus Triticum; species Triticum aestivum. The sequence goes on from NC_057811.1 coordinate 107,255,726, forward strand.
AGTAGGGCCGAAGATGAGCAATATTCCATGGCCGGTTGGTCTCCTCCTCCGATTTACGTGAGTCTTTGCGCTCTCGAACATCGATTAGGTAGTATGACCCGTTGTGCAGATTCTTGCTGACCACAAAAGGTCCTTCCCAAGGGGGGGATAGCTTGTGCATATCCGTCTGATCCTGGATGAGTCGAAGCACCAAATCTCCTTCCTGAAAGGTTCTGGTTCTAACCCGGCGGCTATGATAACGACGCAGATCTTGCTGATAAATCACCGAACGGGCTGCCGCCATGTCACGTTCCTCATCTAACAGGTCAAGAGCTTCCTGCCGTGCTTTCTCGTTGTCAGCTTCAACGTATGCCGCTACACGAGGTGAGTCATGACGGATGTCACTAGGAAGAACCGCTTCCGCTCCATAAACCATGAAGAACGGTGTGTATCATGTCGATCTGTTGGGTGTGGTATTGATGCTCCATAACACTGAAGGTAGCTCCTCAACCCAACAACCCGGCGTCCGTTGCAAAGGAACCATAAGCCGGGGTTTGATGCCTCTCAAGATCTCTTGATTGGCCCTCTCCGCTTGACCATTGGACTGGGGGTGAGCCACTGATGACGCGTCAAGCCGGATGTGCTCACGTTGACAGAACTCCTTCATGGCACCCTTTGACAGATTGGTACCATTGTCTGTTATAATGTTGTGTGGAAAGCCAAACCGGAAGATCACCTTTTTGATGAATTGAACCGCCGTGGCTGCGTCACACTTACTAACTGGCTCTGCCTCCACCCACTTCGTGAACTTATCAACCGCCACCAAAAGGTGGGTCTTCTTATCCTTAGACCTCTTGAAAGGCCCAACCATATCCAGCCCCCAAGTTGCAAACGGCCAGGTGATTGGAATCATCCTCAATTCTTGAGCCGGTACATGAGCGCGCCTTGAGAATTGCTGACAGCCATCACATCTTTTGACCAAGACCTCGGCATCAGCATGAGCTGTCAACCAATAGAAACCGTGACGAAACGCCTTGGCCACCAAAGATTTTGAACCGGTGTGGTGACCACAATCTCCTTCGTGGATCTCACGCAAAATTTCAAGGCCTTCCTCAGGAGACACACAGCGTAGAAACGCCCCTGTCACACTGCAATGATGTAACTCTCCATTGATAATAGTCATGGACTTGGACCGCCGGGTTATCTTCCTGGCCAAGGTTTCATCCTCTGGTAACTCGCCCCGGTTCATATACGCCAGATATGGAACCGCCCAATCCGGGATAACATGAAGAGCCGCCACCAACTGAGCCTCCGGATCAGGAACAGCCAAATCCTCTTCACCAGGGAGCTTGACGGACGGGTTATGCAAAACATCCAGGAAGACATTAGGTGGAACCGGTTTACGTTGGGAACCCAGGCGGCTTAAAGCGTCCGCCGCTTCATTCTTCCGCCGGTCCACATGATCCACCTGATAACCTTTAAAGTGACCTGCAACAATATCCACCTCACGACGATATGCTGCCATTAGTGGGTCCTTGGAATCCCAAGTGCTGGACACTTGTTGAGCCACCAGATCCGAGTCACCGAAGCACTTAACTCGGCTGAGGTTCATCTCCTTAGCCATCTGAAGACCATGGAGTAAAGCCTCATATTCAGCTGCATTGTTAGTGCAAGGGAACATTAAACGGAGAACATAACAAAACTTATCACCTCGTGGGGAAGTTAATACGACTCCAGCCCCCGAGCCCTCCAATTGCCTGGACCCATCAAAATGAATTGTCCAATAAGTGTGATCCGGCTTCTCCTCTGGCACTTGTAATTCTGTCCAATCATTGATGAAATCCACAAGTGCCTGAGATTTGATCGCCGTTCGGGGTATGTATTTCAACCCGTGAGGCCCGAGCTCGATAGCCCACTTAGCAATCCGACCAGTTGCTTCCCTGTTCTGGATTATATCCCCCAAAGGAGCAGAGCTGACCACCGTGATGGGATGACCTTGGAAATACTGCTTAAGCTTCCGGCTTGCCATGAAAACCCCATACACCAATTTTTGCCAATGCGGGTACCTCTGCTTGGACTCAATAAGTACCTCACTGATATAGTAAACCGGCCGTTGAACCGGATATTCCTTTCCTGCCTCCTTGCGCTCCACCACAATAGCCACACTAACAGCCTGAGCATTAGCTGCCACATATAGCAACAATGGTTCTTTGTCCACTGGAGCAGCAAGAATCGGCGGACTAGCCAGATGCCGCTTTAAGTCCTCAAATGCTTCATTACCGGCGTCACTCCAGACGAAGTTATCCGTTTTCTTCAACATCTGATATAAAGGGACGGCCTTCTCGCCAAGGCGACTGACAAACCGGCTCAACGCGGCAATCTGGCCTGCTAGGCGTTGAACATCATTGATACATTTCGGTTTAGCCAAGGAGGTGATGGCCTTGATCTTTTCCGGATTAGCTTCAATGCCCCTATTAGACACTAAAAAGCTCAAGAGCTTGCCTGCAGGTACACCAAAGACACACTTGGGCGGATTAAGCATCATTTTATAAACCCTTAGGTTATCAAAAGTTTCCTTCAAGTCATCAATCAATGTCTCCTTCTTCCTTGATTTTACCACAATATCATCCACATAGGCGTGAACATTGCGGCCGATCTGTTTATGCAGACAATTCTGCACACACCGTTGATAAGTCGCCTGGGCACTCTTGAGCCCAAAGGGCATGTACACATAGCAGAAGGCTCCAAAGGGAGTTATGAAGGCTGTCTTCTCCTTGTCCTTAACTGCCATTTTGATCTGATGATAACCAGAGTATGCATCCAAAAAGCTTAAACGCTCGCAACCCGCCGTAGCATCAATAATTTGATCAATACGGGGAAGGGCAAAAGGATCTGCTGGGTAAGCTTTGTTGAGATCTGTGTAGTCCACACACATACGCCAAGTGCCATTCTTCTTTAGGACCAGCACCGGATTAGCCAACCACTCAGGATGGAATACTTCAATGATAAATCCAGCCGCAAAGAGCTTGGCTACTTCTTCTCCAATAGCTTCGCGTCTTTCTTCATTGAACCGGCGGAGAAACTGCTTCCGATTTATACTTGGGATCAACATTGAGAGTGTGCTCGGCGAGTTCTCTCAGTACACCTGGCATGTCGGAAGGCTTCCATGCAAGGATGTCTCGATTCTCACGGATGAACTCGATGAGCGCGCTTTCGTATTTCGGATCCAAATTAGCGCTGATGCTAAACTGCTTGGACGAATCGCCAGGCACGAAGTCAACAAGCTTAGTCTCATCAGCCGATTTAAACTTCAGGGCCGGATCATGCTCTGTAGTTGGTTTCTTCAACGAAGTCATATCTGCCGGATCAACATTGTCCTTGTAAAACTTCAACTCTTCTGTTGCACAAACTGACTCAGCATAAGCCGCATCACCTTCTTCACACTCCAGAGCAATCTTGTGGCTCCCATGCACGGTTATAGTTCCCTTGTGACCCGGCATCTTGAGCTGCAGATAGACATAACAAGGTCGTGCCATAAACTTAGCATAAGCTGGCCGTCCAAATAGGGCATGATACGGGCTACTGATTTTCACCACTTCAAAGGTCAAGGTTTCTGATCTCGAGTCATGCTCATCTCCAAAAGCCACCTCCAGAGCTATCTTACCAATAGGATATGCCGACTTACCAGGCACTACACCATGGAACACCGTATTGGACGGTTTAAGATTTTTATCTGTTAACCCCATGCGACGGAAAGTTTCATAATAAAGGATATTGATACTACTCCCTTCATCCATGAGTACCTTAGTGAACTTATAACCTCCCACCTGAGGTGCCACCACCAGAGCCAGATGACCCGGATTGTCAACCTGGGGTGGATGATCTTCTCTACTCCACACAATCGGCTGCTCGGACTAGCGCAAATAACGGGGCACCGCCGGTTCAACGGCATTCACCACCCTTTTATGAAGCTTCTGATCGCGCTTGTCCAAGCTAGTGGTGAAGACATGATACTGTCCGCTATTCAACTGCTTCGGGTTGCTCTGGTAACCCGACTGCTGCTGCTGCTGATTGCCCTGATGATTATAGCCACCTTGATTACCCTGATTACTTTGATTGTTATGTCCACCCTGATTACCGTGGAAGCCTGAACCGGAATTTCCTCCACCATAACCCGGCCCATGAGACCCGGGGCCCGAACCGCCTCCTGGTCCATGATCATACCGAAAAGAATCAGAATTTTTGAACTCTTGCATGATGTAACAATCTTTCCAGAGGTGCGTGGACGGTTCCTCCTTCGTCCCATGCTTTGGACAGGGCTGGTTCAACAGATAAGACAAACGGTCCGGATTAGGATTTGGCCTTCCATCGCGCTGGGGAGGTTTACCCTTACGCCGCTGGCCCTTGTCGTGTGTATTAGTATTAGCCACAAAGTCTAAACGATGGTCCGCCTTGCGCTTGCCGCCGTTTCCATGATCCGCCGGGTTGTGGTGCTGCCCCTTGGTGTTGCCACTCTTCTTTCCCTTCCCTGTCTTATCATCGTCAGACTCGGGATCCTTGGTACTATCAGAGTCGGCATACTTCACTAGTGCATCCATGAGGGTTCCCATGTCATTACAATGACGTTTGAGCCGTCCCAACTTCAACTTCAGGGGTTCAAACCAGCAATTGCCTTCCAATGTTAAAACTGTGGTGTCAGCGTTGATGCGATCTGATGAATGCAAAATCTCCGAAACCCGGCGCACCCAATGGGTTATTGACTCTCCTTCCTCCTGGACACAGGCAGCTAAGTCCACAATTGACATGGGCTGCTTGCATGTATCCTTGAAATTCTGAATAAACCGGGCTCTCAACTCGGCCCATGACCTGATAGAATTAGCCGGTAAGCTCTTTAACCAAGTGCGGGTTGTCCCTTCTAGCATCATGGTGAAGTATTTTGCACATGCCGCATCATCCACATCCAACATCTCCATGGCAATCTCATAGCTTTCGACCCATGTTTCACGGGATAAATCGGCGGTGTAATTCGGCACCTTGCGCGGGCCCTTGAAATCCTTGGGCAGGCGCACATTGCGCAATGCTGGGACAAGACATGGCACTCCCAAAGAACTAGAGGTAACTCCTGGTTCCACCGATGTGGTTGGACGAACATGAGTAAGCTGACGGGCTTCATGCTGCGCCGCTAACTCGGCTTCTCTGCGTGCCTGAGCCCGGTCCACCACCTCCTGAGCATCACCAGCACCACCCGCCGGGTTATTGCCACGGGGCGGATCACGATTCCGCGCATTGCTTGATACTGTCGGTTCATCCATACACCTGCTGTAACTCCGGCTTGGACGGGGAGTGGAATGAATCCGATCGCGACTATATGAATAAGCCTCCTGTTGAACCAAGGCTGTCTGAAGAAGCTCCTTAACTCGACGCGTCTCGACCGCCGCTGGAGAATCGCCTTCGATCGGGATGGCCGCCAGCCGTGAAGTGGCAGCGACAATGTTGTCCATCGGAATAATGACCCGGTGGCGTGGGGACATGCGGTGCCACAATGTTGTTCTGACGAGGCGGATCCACCAAACGTGGCTGAACCGGCACCCCTGCCCCCGGTGCCTCCGCCCGGTTTACCACTGGCGGATTACTGGTCCCCGCTCCTGGGTGTTAAAGAGATTTCTAGCGTCATAAACCGGCAGCAAGCAAGATCGGTGCCTCCTCTTCAGGACTTTGTTCGACACACTCTGATCCAGCATAATCCGGTAAGCTTGTGCATCCAAAGCGGCCCGCTCCGCGGCTATCCTGGTATCCTTAGCTGCTAAGTCGGCTTTGGCCTGGGTGATCTGATTTTTCACTTTCGCGATTTCCGCATTGTGTGCATCCTGATCCACCGGGTTAACCTCCGCCATCAGTGTTGCCAACGCGTTAAACAAATCAGATAGAACCTGAGTTGCCGGTCGCACAGGGCCTCCTGCCCCGGCCGCTGCTGCCGCTGCTGATCCGGAAATCATCGCCGCTGCGGTCGAAGAGTGGAGCGCCGATTGCGTGCCGGCCATGAAGATCGCAACCCGGTTTGGCAGATCAAAGGGGTCCGGAGTACTGTTGCCATCGGAACAGCCCCCAATCCGGCCATCTTGTAACTGATATAACGACTCGGTCTCTCCGGTCGATGACTCGTCGCCGGAATAAATGACGGTCTCACCACCAGATTCCGATCTATCCTCAGATTCCCCTCCATGGATAACTCCCACGAAGGCACGCTTCATGATAGGCTTGACCCGGGCAGATCTCGCACGCTGAGCCGTTTCGACGAGGTCGGTGCATACGTCCGGCTCAGGGCTCGGTTCGCCAATCTTGCCAATGAAAACGTGTATGCCACCAAAGTGGACCCGGTACCCGTACTCGATTGAGCCGGCCTCGGGGCCCCAGCCTGCATCGTCGATGTAGAGCATGCCGCGACGACTCTTGGTCATCCGGCCCACAGCGTAACCCTTGAGTCCTTTGAAGTTGCCCTCCAAGAGCTTGAAACCATCATGCAATAGCCCCACGGTGGGCGCCAACTGTCGTGGTTTTGTCACGGCAGATGTCCTAGAGAAAGGACTTAGTCGTGGAGCCATCGCTACGGGTTAGCTTAAAGGGGTTCAAGCGGACAAGGGACACAAGAGAGTTTTATACTAGTTTGGCCCCTTACGATGAAGGTAAAAGCCTACGTCTAGTTGTGATGGAATTGATGGGGTTTTGATGACCAGGGAGCGAATACGCTTTGCCTGAGTCTCGAGTTGTTGTTTGTTGTCCCTTAACCGCCGCCGGGTCGTCCCCTTATATACATGGGTTGACGCCCGCTGGTTTACAGAATCCCGAGGCCGGCTCATAATCGTGTCCGGCTCGGTCTCTGCTACTTTTATCTTACAACACAAGTTTACATATCAATGCCGGTTTATGTCTACAAACCTTAAACAGGCTTTGGGCCCTGGGCCTTCATGAAGCGTCACCGTCTGTCTTCATGAACTTCAGATACAGATGAACTACTTATGGGGTTAACCCGGCCTCTCCTGGCCGGTTTACGCCCAGTGGTAATATCCCCAACATTGCCCTAAACCGCTGCCGGGACTGTTGGGGAACGTAGAAATTTCAAAAAAATTCCTACGCACACGGAAGATCATGGTGATGCATAGCAACGAGAGGGGAGAGTGTCGTCTATGACCCTCATAGACCGTAAGCGGAAGCGTTATGACAACGCGGTTGATGTAGTCGTACGTCTTCACGATCGACCGATCTCAGCATTGAAGTTACGGCATGTCCGCGGACTGCACATGTTCAGCTCGGTGACGTCCCATGAACTCACGATATAGTAGAGCTTCGCTAGAGAGTTCTGTCAGCCCGACGGCATAGTGATGGTGTTGATGAAGTTACCGACGCAGGGCTCCGCCTAAGCACCGCTACGATATGACCGAGGTGGATTATGGTGGACGGGGCACCGCACACGGCTAAGAGATCAATGATCAATTGTTGTGTCTTGGGGTGCCCCTTGCCCCCGTATATAAAGGAGCTAGGGGGAGGCCGTCGGCTAGGAGGAGGGCGCGCCAAGGGGGGAGTCCTACTCCCACCGGGAGTAGGACTCCTCCTTTCCTAGTAGGAGTAGGAGAAGGGGGAAGGAGGAGAAAGAGGGGAAGGAAAGGTGGGCGCCCCACCCCCCTCCTTGTCCAATTAGGATTAGAGGGGGAGGGGGCGCGCGGCCTGCCCTGGCCACCCCTCCTCTTCTCCACTAAGGCCCAATAGGCCCATTACACTCCCCGGGGGGTTCCGGTAACCCCCCAGTACTCCGGTATATGTCTGAAACCTCCCGAAACACTTCCGGTGTCCGAACATAGTCGTCCAATATATCGATCTTTACGTCTCGACCATTTCAAGAATCCTCGTCATGTCCGTGATCATATCCGGGACTCCGAACTACCTTCGGTACATCAAAACACAAAAACTCATAATACCGATCGTCACAGAACTTTAAGCGTGCGGACCCTACGGGTTCGAGAACTATGTAGACATGACCGAGACACGTCTCCGGTCAATAACCAATAGCGGAACCTGGATGCTCATATTGGCTCCCACATATTCTACGAAGATCTTTATCGGTCAAACCGCATAACAACATACGATGTTCCCTTTGTCATCGGTATGTTACTTGCCCGAGATTCGATCGTCGGTATCTCAATACCTAGCTCAATCTCGTTACTGGCAAGTCTCTTTACTCGTTCTGGAATGCATCATCCCACAACTAACTCATTAGTCACATTGCTTGCAATGCTTATAGTGATGTGCATTACCGAGAGGGCCCAGAGATACCTCTCCGACAATCGGAGTGACAAATCCTAATCTCGATCTATGCCAACTCAACAAGTACCATCGGAGACACCTGTAGAGCACCTTTATAATCACCCAGTTACGTTGTGATGTTTGGTAGCACACAAAGTGTTCCTCCGGTATTCGTGAGTTGCATAATCTCATAGTCATAGGAACATGTATAAGTCATGGAGAAAGCAATAGCAGTAAACTAAACGATCAAGTGCTAAGCTAACGGAATGGGTCAAGTCAATCACATCATTCTCCTAATTATGTGATCCCGTTAATCAAATGACAACTCATGTCTATGGCTAGGAAACTCAACCATCTTTGATTAACAAGCTAGTCAAGTAGAGGCATACTAGTGACACTATGTTTGTCTAAGTATTCACACATGTATTATGTTTTCGGTTAATACAATTCTAGCATGAATAATAAACATTTATCATGATATGAGGAAATAAATAATAACTTTATTATTGCCTCTAGGGCATATTTCCTTCAGTCTCCCACTTGCACTAGAGTCAATAATCTAGATTACACAGTAATGATTCTAACACCCATGGAGTCTTGGTGTTGATCATGTTTTGCTCGTGGAAGAGGCTTAGTCAACGGGTTTGCAACATTCAGATCCGTATGTATCTTGCAAATCTCTATGTCTCCCACCTGGACTTGATCCCGGATGGAGTTGAAGCGTCTCTTGATGTGTTTGGTTCTCTTGTGAAATCTGGATTCCTTTGCCAAGGCAATTGCACCGGTATTGTCACAAAAGATTTTCATTGGACCCGATGCACTAGGTATGACACCTAGATCAGATATGAACTCCTTCATCCAGACTCCTTCATTTACTGCTTCCGAAGCAGCTATGTACTCTGCTTCACACGTAGATCCCGCCACGACGCTTTGTTTAGAACTGCACCAACTGACAGCTCCACCGTTCAATATAAACACGTATCCGATTTGCGATTTAGAACCGTCCGGATCAGTGTCAAAGCTTGCATCGACGTAACCATTTACGACGAGCTCTTTGTCACCTCCATAAATGAGAAACATATCCTTAGTCCTTTTCAGGTATTTCAGGATGTTCTTGACCGCTGTCCAGTGATCCACTCCTGGATTACTTTGGTACCTCCCTGCTAAGCTAATAGCAAGGCACACATCAGGTCTGGTACACAGCATTGCATACATGATAGAGCCTATGGTTGAAGCATAGGGAACACTTTTCATTTTCTCTCTATCTTCTGCAGTGGTCGGGCATTGAGTCTGACTCAACTTCACACCTTGTAACACAGGCAAGAACCCTTTCTTTGCTTGATCCATTTTGAACTTTTTCAAAACTTTGTCATGGTATGTGCTTTGTGAAAGTCCAATTAAGCGTCTTGATCTATCTCTATAGATCTTGATGCCCAATATGTATGCAGCTTCACCGAGGTCTTTCATTGAAAAACTCTTATTCAAGTATCCTTTTATGCTATCCAGAAATTCTATATCATTTCCAATCAGCAATATGTCATCCACATATAATATTAGAAATGCTACAGAGCTCCCACTCACTTTCTTGTAAATACAGGCTTCTCCAAAAGTCTATATAAAACCATATGCTTTGATCACACTATCAAAACATTTATTCCAACTCCGAGAGGCTTGCACCAGTCCATAAATGGATCGCTGGAGCTTGCACTCTTTGTTAGTTCCCTTTGGGTCGACAAAACCTTCTGGTTGCATCATATACAACTCTTCTTCCAGAAATCCATTCAGGAATGCAGTTTTTACATCCATTTGCCAAATTTCATAATCATAAAATGCGGCAATTTCTAACATGATTCGGACAGACGGGTGAGAAAGTCTCATCGTAGTCAACCCCTTGAACTTGTCGAAAACCTTTCGCAACAAGTCGAGCTTTGTAGACAGTAACATTACCGTCGGCGTCAGTCTTCTTCTTGAAGATCCATTTATTCTCTATGGCTTGCCGATCATCCGGCAAGTCAGCCTTCTCATACATGGATCCCATCTCAGATTTCATGGCCTCAAGCCATTTTGCGGAATCTGGGCTCACCATCGCTTCTTCATAGTTCGTAGGTTCGCCTTGGTCAAGTAACATGACCTCCAGAATAGGATTACCGTACCACTCTGGTGCGGATCTTACTCTGGTTGACCTACGAGGTTCGGTAGTAACTTGATCTGAAGTTTCATGATCAACATCATTAGCTTCCTCACTAATTGGTGTAGGTGTCACAGGAACCGGTTTCTGTGATGAACTACTTTCCAATAAGGGAGCAGGTACAGTTACCTCATCAAGTTCTACTTTCCTTCCACTCACTTCTTTCGAGAGAAACTCCTTCTCTAGAAAGGATCCATTTTTAGCAGCAAATGTTTTGCCTTCGGATCTGTGATAGAAAGTGTACCCAACAGTCTCCTTTGGGTATCCGATGAAGACACATTTCTCCGATTTGGGTTCGAGGTTATCAGGTTGAAGCTTTTTCACATAAGCATTGCAGCCCCAAACTTTCAGAAATGACAACTTTGGTTTCTTGCCAAACCACAGTTCATAAGGCGTTGTCTCGACGGATTTTGATGGTGCCCTATTTAACGTGAATGCAGCCGTCTCTAAAGCATAACCCCAAAACGATAGCGGTAAATCAGTAAGAGACATCATAGGTCGCACCATATCTAGTAAAGTACGATTACGACGTTCGGACACACCATTACGCTGTGGTGTTCCGGGTGGCGTGAGTTGTAAAATTATTCCGCATAGTTTCAAATGAAGACCAAACTCGTAACTCAAATATTCTCCTCCACGATCAGATCGTAGAAACTTTATTTTCTTGTTACCATGATTTTCCACTTCACTCTGAAATTCTTTGAAATTTTTGAATGTTTCAGACTTATGTTTCATTAAGTAGATATACCCATATGTGCTCAAATCATCTGTGAAGGTGAGAAAATAACGACACCCGCCACGAGCCTCAACATTCATCGAACCACATACATCAGTATGTATGATCTCCAACAAATCTGTTGCTCGCTCCATTGTTCCGGAGAACGGCATTTTAGTCATCTTGCCCATGAGGCATGGTTCGCAAGTACCAAGTGATTCATAATCAAGTGATTCCAAAAGTCCATCAGTATGGAGTTTCTTCATGCGCTTTACACCAATATGACCTAAACGGCAGTGCCACAAATAAGTTGCACTATCATTATCAACTCTGCATCTTTTGGCTTCAATATTATGAATATGTGTATCACTACTATCAAGATTTAATATAAATAGACCACTCTTCAAGGGTGCATGACCATAAAAGATATTACTCATATAAATAGAACAACCATTATTCTCTGATTTAAATGAATAACCGTCTCGCATCAAACAAGATCCAGATATAATGTTCATGCTCAACGCTGGCACCAAATAACAATTATTCAGGTCTAAAACTAATCCCGAAGGTAGATGTAGAGGTAGCGTGCCGACTGCGATCACATCGACTTTGGAACCATGTCAGGACCCCGATCCTAAGTCACACCGATCTAGCATGTAACACATCATATCACTTTGCGGCCTCACGCACGGTATTCCCACGGGTGCCACCTTACCTGGCCCGGGACCGTTTGCGCCTTTTGGCTCACGTATATGATAGTGTCGCTAGCATCCATATGACAAAGAACCCGGGCTGACATGACTAGTCGTAAACCCAAAGTGGCACTAACTTATAGGGACAGGCATACATGACCCAGCAACGAACGTGTCGGTCATCAGCGAGTGAATCCGTGCTGTAGCAGCTGGGCTAACAGGACTCCGGAGAATCCGGGCTGTAGCAGGCTAACAGGACTCCGGTAGACACCGCGTGACATTTCCCCGAAGGGACAGACACAGGAACGAAGAAGGACACATGCCGGCCAGCCTAAGTGTTCCGGAGCAGTAGCAAGCTACCATGGCTCAGTGGAAGCACTAGGAGACATTTCCCGGTAAGAGAGGCTACCAAGGATAAACAACTAGATTGTCGGATCCCACACATAGCAATACACATTACACGTACGCATAACATGCAAGTATGTGTTGTACAACATGGCATCACAACATAACTCAACAACTCATATAGATAAAGGCCCAGAAGAGCCACATAGCATTTATTACAAACAGGGGTCACATGACCCATCATTCAGAGCATACAAGCAACGGAAGCATAACATGTCTGAGTACAGACAACTACAAATGAAGAAGGCTGAGAAGCCTGACTATCTACAAGACCCTCCCAAGGGTACAAGATCGTAGCTGAGGTAAAAAGCTACTTGTCGAAGTCCACGTGGAAACTAGTGAGACCGTAGTCTCCTCTGCAAAACATAAATTAAGCAAACGTGAGTACAAAGGTACTCAGCAAGACTTACATCAGATCCTATCATACATGCATTAGTATCAAGAAGGGTAGCGTGGGGTTTAGTTGCAGCAAGCCAGCTTTGACTCGGTGACTATCCTAAACTACGACTGCTGGTAACTCTTTTGAGGTGGCGCACACAAGTCCACTAATCACCACATCAATACGCTACTATGGATTCATTCCCGTCTCCCTACGAGAAGGCCATCCATAGCACTCACACTTGTCTTGAGCATTTTAGGGTATCCACTTCAAGTTGTCTATGTACCACGTAAGCATCCAAGAAGTCCATAACTGCGGACCCGGCTATTCGAATAGTGTTGGAAATATGCCCTAGAGGCAATAATAAAATGGTTATTATTGTATTTCCTTGTTCATGATAATTGTCTGTTGTTCATGCTATAATTGTATTAACTGGAAACCGTAATACATGTGTGAATACATAGACCACAACATGTCCCTAGTAAGCCTCTAGTTGACTAGCTCGTTGATCAATAGATGGTTATGGTTTCCTGACCATGGACATTGGATGTCATTGATAACGGGATCACATCATTAGGAGAATGATGTGATGGACAAGACCCAATCCTAAGCATAGCACAAGATCGTGTAGTTCGTTTGCTAGAGCTTTTGTAATGTCAAGTATCATTTCCTTAGACCATGAGATTGTGCAACTCCCGGATACCGTAGGAATGCTTTGGGTGTACCAAACGTCACAACGTAACTGGGTGGCTATAAAGGTGCACTACAGGTATCTCCGAAAGTGTCTGTTGGGTTGGCACGAATCGAGACTGGGATTTGTCACTCCGTATGACGGAGAGGTATCTCTGGGCCCACTCGGTAATGCATCATCATAATGAGCTCAATGTGACTAAGGAGTTATCCACGGGATCATGCGTTACGGTATGAGTAAAGTGACTTGCCGGTAACGAGATTGAACAAGGTATTGGGATACCGACGATCGAATCTCGGGCAAGTAACGTACCGATTGACAAAGGGAATTGTATACGGGATTGATTGAATCCTCGACATCGTGGTTCATCCGATGAGATCATCGAGGAGCATGTGGGAGCCAACATGGGTATCCAGATCCCGCTATTGGTTATTGGCCGGAGAGGTGTCTCGGTCATGTCTGCATGATTCCCGAACCCGTAGGGTCTACACACTTAAGGTTCGGTGACGCTAGGGTTATAGAGATATTAGTATGCGGTAACCCAAAAGTTGTTCGGAGTCCCGGATGAGATCCCGGACGTCACGAGGAGTTCCGGAATGGTCCGGAGGTAAAGATTTATATATGGGAAGTCTTGTTTTGGTCGCCGGAAAAGTTTCGCGCATTATCGGTATTGTACCGGGAGTGCCGAAAGGGGTCCGGGGGTCCACCAAGGGGTCCACCAGCCCCGGGGGCCACATGGGCTGTAGGGGTGTGCGCCTTGGCCTATATGGGCCAAGGGCACCAGCCCCAAGAGGCCCATGCGCCAAGAGATAAGGGAAAGGGAGAGTCCTAAAGGGGGAAGGCACCTCCTAGGTGCCTTGGGGAGGATGGACTCCTCCCTGGCCGCACCCTTCCTTGGAGGAAGGGCCAAGGCTGCACCCCCCCCCCCTTCTCCCTTGCCCCTATATATATGTGGGGAGGGGGAGGGCAGCACTACCTAAGCCCTGGCGCCTCCCTCTCCCTCCCGTGACACATCTCCCTCCTCCCACAGCGCTTGGCGAAGCCCTGTTGGAATCCCGCTACTTCCACCACCACGCCGTCATGCTGCTGGATCTCCATCAACCTCTCCTCCCCCCTTGCTGGATCAAGAAGGAGGAGACGTCGCTGCTCCATACGTGTGTTGAGCGCGGAGGTGCCGTCCGTTCGGCGCTAGGATCATCGGTGATTTGGATCACGACGAGTACGACTCCATCAACCCCGTTCTCTTGAACGCTTCCGCTCGCGATCTACAAGGGTATGTAGATGCACCCCTCCCCTCTCGTTGCTAGCATATCCTAGATTGATCTTGGTGACACGTAGGAAAATTTTGAATTTCTGCTATGATCCCCAACAGTGGCATCATTAGCTAGGTCTATGCGTAGATTCTATGCACGAGTAGAACACAAAGTAGTTGTGGGCGATGATTTGTTCAATTTGCTTACCATTACTAGTCTTATCTTGATTCGGCGGCATTGTGGGATGAAGCGGCCCGGACCGACCTTACACGTACTCTTACGTGAGACAGGTTCCACCGACTGACATGCACTTGATGCATAAGGTGGCTAGCGGGTGTCTGTCTCTCCCACTTTAGTCGGATCGGATTCGATGAAAAGGGTCCTTATGAAGGGTAAATAGCAATTGGCATATCACCGTTGTGGCTTTTGCGTAGGTAAGAAACGTTCTTGCTAGAAACCCATAGCAGCCACGTAAAACATGCAACAACAATTAGAGGACGTCTAACTTGTTTTTGCAGGGTATGCTATGTGATGTGATATGGCCAAAAGGATTTGATGAATGATATATGTGATGTATGAGATTGATCATGTTCTTGTAATAGGAATCATGACTTGCATGTCGATGAGTATGACAACCGGCAGGAGCCATAGGAGTCGTCTTAATTTATTGTATGACCTGCGTGTCAATGAAAAACGCCATGTAATTACTTTACTTTATTGCTAACTATTAGCCATAGTAGTAGAAGTAATAGTTGGCGAGACAACTTCATGAAGACATGATGATGGAGATCATGATGATGGAGATCATGGTGTCATGCCGGTGACGAAGGTGATCATGCCGCGCCTCGAAGATGGAGATCAAAAGGCACAAGATGATACTGCCCATATCATATCACTTTATGATTTGCATGTGATGTTTGTCATGTTTACATCTTATTTGCTTAGAACGACGGTAGCATAAATAAGATGATCCCTCACTAAAATTTCAAGAGATGTGTTCCCCCTAACTGTGCACCGTTGCGAAGGTTCGTTGTTTCAAAGCACCACGTGATGATCGGGTGTGATAGATTCTAACGTTCGCATACAACGGGTGTAAGCCAGATTTACATATGCGAAACACTTAGGTTGACTTGACGAGCCTAGCATGTACAGACATGGCCTCGGAACACAAGAGACCGAAAGGTCGAACATGAGTCGTATAGTAGATACGATCAACATGGAGATGTTCACCGATGATGACTAGTCCGTCTCACGTGATGATCGGACACGGCCTAGTTGACTCGGATCATGTATCACTTAGATGACTAGAGGGATGTCTATCTGAGTGGGAGTTCATTAAATAATTTGATTAGATGAACTTAATTATCATGAACATAGTCAAAAGGTCTTTGCAAATTATGTCGTAGCTTACGCTTTAGTTCTACTGTTTAAGATATGTTCCTAGAGAAAATTTAGTTGAAAGTTGATAGTAGCAATTATGCGGACTGGGTCCGCAAACTGAGGATTGTCCTCATTGCTGCACAGAAGGCTTATGTCCTTAATGCACCGCTCGGTGTGCTGAACCTCGAGCGTCGTCTGTGGATGTTGCGAACATCTGACATACACGTTTTGATGACTACGTGATAGTTCAGGGCATAATGCTAATGGTTTAGAATTGAGGCGCCAAAGACGGTTTTGAAACGTCGTAGAACATATGAGATGTTCCAAAGACTGAAATTGGGATTTCAGACTAGTGCCCATGTCAAGAGGTATGAGACCTCTGACAAGTTTCTTAAGCCTGCAAACTAAGGGAGAAAAGCTCAATCGTTGAGCATGTGCTCAGATTGTCTAAGTACTACAATCGCTTGAATCGGGTGGGAGTTAATCTTCCAGATGAGATAGTGATGGTTCTCCATAGTCACTGCCACCAAGCTACTAGAGCTTCGTGACGAACTATAACAAATCAGGGATAGATATGATGATCCTTGAGCTATTCGCGATGTTTGACACCACGAAAGTAGAAATCAAGTAGGAGCATCAATTGTTGATGGTTAGTAAAACCACTAGTTTCAAGAAGGGCAAGGGAAAGAAGGGATACTTCATGAAACGGAAAATCAGTTGCTGCTCTAGTGCAGAAACCCAAGGTTGAACCCAAACCCGAGACTAAGTGCTTCTGTAATGAGGGAAACGGTCACTGAAGCAGAACTACCCTAGATACTTGGTAGATGAGAAGGTAGGCAAGGTCGACAGAAGTATATTGGATATACATTATATTAATGTGTACTTTACTAGTACTCCTAGTAGCACCAGGGTATTAGATACCAGTTCGGTTGCTAAGTGTTGGTAACTCGAAATAAAAGGCTACGGAATAAACGGAGACTAGCTAAAGGTGAGATGATGATATGTGTTGGAAGTGTTTCCAAGGTTGATGTGATCAAGCATCGCATGCTCCCTCTACCATCGAGATTGGTGTTAAACCTAAATAATTGTTATTTGGTGTTTGCGTTGAGCATAGACATGATTGGATTATGTTTATCGCAATACGGTTATTCATTTAAGGAGAATAATGGTTACTCTGTCTATTTGAATAATACCTTCAATGGTCTTGCACCTAAAATGAATGGTTTATTGAATCTCGATCGTAGTGATACACATGTTCATGCCAAAAGATATAAGATAGTAATGATAGTACCACATACTTGTGGCACTGCCACTTGAGTCATATTGGTATAAAACGCATGAAGAAGCTCCATGTTGATGGATCTTTGGACTCACTCGTTTTTGAAAAGATTGAGACATGCGAACCATGTCTATTAGTATATATGCATGAAGAAAGTCCATACAGATGGATCGTTTGGACTCACTTGATTTTGAATCACTTGAGACATGCAAATCATACCACATGGGCAAGATGACTGAAAGGCCTCGTTTTCAGTAAGATGGAACAAGAGAGCAACTTGTTGGAAGGAATACATTTGATGTGTGCAGTCTAATGAGTGCTGAGGCACGCAGTGGATATCATTATGTTCTTACTTCACAGATGATTTGAGTAGATGCTGAGAATATTTACTTGATGAAACACAAGTCTGAATTATTGAAAGGTTCAAGTAATTTCAGAGTGAAGTTGAAGATCGTCGTGACAAGAGGATAAAATGTCTATGATATGATCATAGAGATGAATATGTGAGTTACGAGTTTGGCACACAATTAAGACATTGTGGAAATTGTTTCACGACTAATACCGCCTGGAACACCATAGTGTGATGGTGTGTCCGAACATCATAACTGCACCCTATTGGATATGGTGCATGCCATGATGTCTCTTATCAAATTACCACTATCGTTCATGGGTTAGGCATTAGAGACAACCGCATTCACTTTAAATAGGGCACCACGCAATTCCATTGAGACGACACCGTATGAACTATGGTTTAGACAAACCTAAGTTGTCGTTTCTTAAAATTTGGGGCTGTGACGCTTATGTGGAAAAGTTTTTGGCTGATAAGCTCGAACCCAAAGCGGATAAATGCATCTTCATAGAATACCCAAAACAGTTGGGTATACCTCCTATTTCAGATCCGGAAGCAAAGTGATTGTTTCTAGAAACAGGTCCTTTCTCGAGGAAAAGTTTCTCTCGAAAGAATTGAGTGGGAGGATGGTGGAGACTTGATGAGGTTATTGAACCATGACTTCAACTAGTGTGTAGCAGGGCACAGGAAGTTGTTCCTGTGGCACCTACACCAATTGAAATGGAAGCTTATGATAGTGATCATGAAACTTCGGATGAAGTCACTACCAAACCTCGTAGGACGACAAGGATGCATGCTACTTCAGAGTGGTATGTAATCCTGTCTTGGAAGTCATGTTGCTAGACAACAATGAACCTACGAGCTATGGAGAAGCGATGATGGGCCCGGATTCCAACGAATGGCTCGAGGCCATAAAATCCGAGAGAGGATCCATGTATAAAAACAAGGTGTAGACTTTGGAAGAACTACTTGATGGTCGTAAGGCTGTTGGGTGCAGATGGATTTTAAAAGGAAGACAGACAATGATGGTAAGTGTCACCATTAAGAAAGCTCGACTTGTCGTTAAGATGTTTTCCGACAAGTTCAAGGAGTTGACTGCGATGAGACTTTCTCACTCGTAGCGATGCTAAGAGTCTGTTGGAATTATATTAGCAGTTACTGCATTATTTATGAAATCTTGCAGATAGGATGTCAAAACATTGTTTCCTCGACGATTTTCTTGAGGAAAGGTTGTATGTGATACAACCAGAAGGTTTTGTCAATCCTGAAAGATGCTAACAAGTATGCAAAGCTCCAGGAATCCTTCTAAGGATTGGAGTAAGAATCTCGGAGTTGGAATTTACGCTTTGATGAGATGATCAAAGATTTTGGGTTTTTACAAAGTTTATGAGAAACTTGTATTTCCAAAGAAGTGAGTGGGAGCACTATAGAATTTTTGATGAGTATATATTGTTAACATATTGTTGATCACAAATGATGTAGAATTTCTGGAAAGCATCCAGGGTTATTTGAAAAGTGTTTTTCAATGGAAAACCTGGATTAAGCTACTTGAACATTGAGCATCAAGATCTATAAGGATAGATCAAAAACGCTCAATAGTACTTTCAAATGAATACATACCGTGACAAGATTTTGAAGGAGTTCAAAGTAGATCAGCAAAGAAGGAGTTCTTGGTTGTGTTACAAGGTGTGAGTATTGAGTAAGACTCAAGACCTGACCACGGTAGAAGAGAGAGAAAGGACGAAGGTCATCCCCTATGCTTTAGACGTAGGCTCTACAGTATGCTATGCTGTGTACCGCACCTGAAGTGTCCCTTGCCATGAGTTAGTCAAGGGGTACAATAGTGATCCGGGAATGGATCACATGACAGCGGTCGAACTTGTCCTTAGTATCTAGTGGACTAAGGAATTTTCTCGATCATGGAGGTGGTAAAAGAGTTCGTCGTAAAGGGTTACGTCGATGCAAACTTTGACACTAATCCGGATGACTCTGAGTAGTAAACCGGATTCGTATAGTAGAGCAGTTATTTGGAATAGCTCCAAGTAGCGCATGGTAGCTGCATCTACAAGATGACATAGAGATTTGTAAAGCACACACGGATCTGAATGTTGCAGACCCTTTGACTAAAACCTCTCTCGTAAGCATAACATGATCAAACCCTAGAACTCATTGAGTGTTAATCACATGGTGATGTGAACTAGATTATTGACTCTAGTAAACTCTTGGGTATTAGTCACATGGCGATGTGAACTTTGAGTGTTAATCACATGGTGATGTGAACTAGATTATTGACTCTAGTGCAAGTGGGAGACTATTGGAAATATGCCCTAGAGGCAATAATAAAATGGTTATTATTGTATTTCTTTGTTCATGATAATTGACTGTTGTTCATGCTATAATTGTATTAACTGGAAACTGTAATACATGTGTGAATACATAGACCACAACATGTCCCTAGTAAGCCTCTAGTTGACTAGCTCGTTGATCAATAGATGGTTATGGTTTCCTGACCACGGACATTGGATGTCATTGATAATGGGATCACATCATTAGGAGAATGATGTGATGGACAAGACCCAATCCTAAGCATAGCACAAGATCGTGTAGTTCGTCTGCTAGAGCTTTTCTAATGTCAAGTATCATTTCCTTAGACCATGAGATTGTGCAACTCCCGGATACCGTAGGAATGCTTTGGGTGTACCAAACGTCACAACGTAACTGGGTGGCTATAAAGGTGCACTACAGGTATCTCCGAAAGTGTCTGTTGGGTTGGCACGAATCGAGACTGGGATTTGTCACTCCGTATGACGGAGAGGTATCTCTGGGCCCACTCGGTAATGCATCATCATAATGAGCTCAATGTGACTAAGGAGTTAGCCACGGGATCATGCGTTACGGTACGAGTAAAGTGACTTGCCGGTAACGAGATTGAACAAGGTATTGGGATACCGACGATCGAATCTCGGGCAAGTAACGTACCGATTGACAAAGGGAATTGTATACGGGATTGATTGAATCCTCGAAATCGTGGTTCATCCGATGAGATCATCGAGGAGCATGTGGGAGCCAACATGGGTATCTAGATCCCGCTGTTGGTTATTGGCCGGAGAGGTGTCTCGGTCATGTCTGCATGGTTCCCGAACCCGTAGGGTCTACACACTTAAGGTTCGGTGACGCTAGGGTTATAGAGATATTAGTATGCGGTAACCCGAAAGTTGTTCGGAGTCCCTGATGAGATCCCGGACGTCACGAGGAGTTCCGGAATGGTCCGAAGGTAAAGATTTATATATGGGAAGTCTTGTTTTGGTCGCCGGAAAAGTTTCGCACATTATCGGTATTGTACCGGGAGTACCGAAAGGGGTCCGGGGGTCCACCAAGGGGGTCCACCAGCCCCGGGGGGGCACATGGGCTGTAGGGGTGTGCGCCTTGGCCTATATGGGCCAAGGGCACCAGCCCCAAGAGGCCCATGCGCCAAGAGATAAGGGAAAGGGAGAGTCCTAAAGGGGGAAGGCACCTCCTAGGTGCCTTGGGGAGGATGGACTCCTCCCTGGCCGCACCCTTCCTTGGAGGAAGGGCCAAGGCTGCGCCCCCCCCTTCTCCCTTGCCCCTATATATATGTGGGGAGGGGGAGGGCAGCACTACCTAAGCCCTGGCGCCTCCCTCTCCCTCCCGTGACACATCTCCCTCCTCCCACAGCGCTTGGCGAAGCCCTGTTGGAATCCCGCTACTTCCACCACCACGTCGTCGTGCTGCTGGATCTCCATCAACCTCTCCTCCCCCCTTGCTGGATCAAGAAGGAGGAGACTTCGCTGCTCCGTACGTGTGTTGAACGCGGAGGTGCCGTCCGTTCGGCGCTAGGATCATCGGTGATTTGGATCACGACGAGTACGACTCCATCAACCCCGTTCTCTTGAACGCTTCCGCTCGCGGTCTACAAGGGTATGTAGATGCACTCCTCCCCTCTCGTTGCTAGCATCTCCTAGATTGATCTTGGTGACACGTAGGAAAATTTTTAATTTCTGCTACGATCCCCGACAAATAGATCATGTTAACCCTGCAAGGGTGTACTTCTTCACACACGCTCTCGCCACTTACCGCCATGTACACGTCATGTATCTCGGCAACCTTCAAGCGGAAGTCTGGCGAGGGTGTCGGCCACGACCTGACTAACCACACAAGACTCTAGTCCAGGTTTATCGCCTATTCGGGTTCCATCCGAAGGAGATCCGGCCGGGGTTTTGCTCACGGACCCAAACGATGTGTGCAGGGTTCCCAAGCCCACCTCGCCAGATGGATCTACGCTTGGTACACCATGCCACGGTGCCTAGTTTGTCCCAAGTCCACCCTGCCGGGTGCCACTCGGTAGAAAAATAGCACTACCTACAAACACCAGAAACTAGTTGCGACTCCTGGATAGAGATCAAGTTGGTTAATAAGTCGAGAGGGGTCGAGTTACCGGAACCCAATGTGTGGTAGTAGCTAGTCATTGGACAACATACACAGAACTCAGTTCTTAAGGACGGTTCCAGTGAGACAACCCACCATGTACTCCTACATGGCCTCTCACCGCTACCTTTACCAAATCGTGTTCACACACTTAACTCTCAGCATCAGAACATATCATAACACTCCAATCCATTCCCAATGAATCAGACCTGACACAACTCTAAGC
Organism: Triticum aestivum; assembly: GCF_018294505.1. NCBI lineage: Eukaryota > Viridiplantae > Streptophyta > Magnoliopsida > Poales > Poaceae > Triticum > Triticum aestivum. Next base: position 107,278,006 of record NC_057811.1, read on the forward strand.
AATAGCAGGCATGGCATGGTAGGAACACAACATGGCTAAATCAACTCCTACACATGCTAGTGGGTTTCAACTATTTACTGTGGCAATGACAGGTCATGCAGAGGAATGGGTTCAACTATCGCAGCATAAAGTAGCAGTTGAATCGTTGTTGTCCTAATGCAATAAATGAGAGCAGGTGCGAGAGAGTGGGATTGTATCGGAATGAACAAGGGGGTTTTGCTTGCCTGGTGGATCAACGGGGGGCACTGCTCCTCTGACAGGTACTCTGGATCGGTCTCCGGAGCAGGACCTATCGAGAAGGAACGATGTCGGCAATCAATACACAAGCATATGCAACAATATGATGCATGAACATGGCATGAAGATGTGATGTTGTTTGAGCTAACGCAACTAGCATTCATTTGGTTGAAGTCCATTTAAACCAAAGGTTCAAATGCAACTCCAAGTTAAGTCTTTATAAATGCCATTAATGTGTTTTCACATATACAGCAGGTATAACTTGGTTTTTCATGCATGAAAATGGTACAGATGGATAGATTGCATTTTTCTGATAATTTTGCATATATAAATTATTTCAATCTGAGCTACGGTTGAATTTATATGAATTTTTGAAGTTTATAACAATTTCTGGAATTTCCTGATTTGTTTTAATACCAGAAAAGAATAACTGCATCAGCATTGCGTCATGCCTGCGTCAGCAGGTCAACGGCGCTGACCAGGTCAAACCTAACGTGTGGGATCCACACGTTAGTGACACAGTGTTAAACAGGGGGGGTTATTTCTAATCTAATTAAAAGATTAGGGTGTCGGGGCCCACTGTCAGTGTCAGGGGTTAGGTTAGGTGGTGATTAGCACTAAGCTAATCACTTGACAATGGGGCCCACCTGATGGGCCGGCGAGGTCAAACCAGTCAAACCCACCGGCGAGGCCGAACGCGGCGGAGGGGCACGGGATTCGCCCACCGGCGACCATTCGGGCGGTGGAGACCACGGCGAGGAGCTGAGCCTTGTCCGCGTCGGTTGGAGCAAGCGGGAGGGCGCGGGGGTGCCGGAGCTCGCCGGAAACGAGCTTGAGGCGGCGGCCGGAGCATGGCCAAGTGTGCGCGCAGCGTTGCGGTGCACGGCAGGAGCTGCGGAGGGCCTCTACGGCCTCCTGGCGTCACCAGGAGCACGGTGACGCGCGCGGTTGCGGGCTGCGGTGGCAAGGGCGACGGCGGCGACATGGACGGCGGCGAGGAGCTACGGCCGTGGTGGCAGATGGGGCTATGGTGCGCGAACGGCTAAACGGAGAGAGGGGGACGGAGCAGAAGCTCACGGCGATCTCGACGGCGTCGTCAGCGAGCTCGGGGATGCACTGGAGGCGGCAGGGCAGCGAAGGTGATCTCCGGTAGCCGGAGATGAAGACAACGGAGACGGTGGCTCTCCAGGGCTTCCTGCATCGTGTGGCTCGACGGAGAGGTAGACGGAGACATGGCGGAGCTTCCAAGCTTGTCGGAGAGGCGAGCCGTGGCGGTGGGCGCGGCAACAATGAGCGGCGGCGACGGTGGTGCTCGGGTGGGTGAGAGAGCGAGCAGCAGAGAAGGGGATGAGCATGGGAGAGAGTGAGAGGGCTACGGGGCGGCGCGTGGCGTCGCGCGGGGCATCCAGGCGACGAGGGGGAGGACAGGCAGGCAGGTGGCGTGGCGGCACGGCGGTGCACGCGCGTCGGCCACACGCCCCTGGCCTCCTGGCGGGAGGTGGAGGACGACTGGCACGGCCAGCTGGCTGGGCCGGCCAGCTGGGCCGCACAGTGCCAGGCCTCAGGTGAGCACAGGTAAGTTTTTCCATTTCTGTTTCCTTTTCTATTTTTCTGACATTTGTTTGATTTAAAAACAATACCGAACTAATTTATCTTCTTATGCCAATTTTTGTAGGAGCTAGTGGTATTATTCCAGAGCTCCTCATCAACTAGCATAATTTTTGGACAATATTATATATATATATAACAATATATATCCAAAGCAAATAATTACTGCATTAATTCCAAATGCCCAAAATAAATATCTATGAGCTCCTAAAAATATTGGTTTGAATTTTACCTCTCACCAATATTTTCAGAGAGAGACATGAACATTTTCTTGGACCTTTTTGGAGCAATTTTTATCTGGGTCATTTCCAGAAATGATTTCTATTTCTAAGGGTTTCAAAAATCCCCATTTCAAATTTAAATGATATTTAAACATGATGCACACATGACTAGCTAGTCTAGGTCATACCAGAACTAGGTATGTGACAAACCATTTCCCACGCGCATCGTCACCTCGTCCTTAGCCAATCTTCGCTTAATCCATAGTCCCTGTTTCGAGTTGCAAGTATTATCAACAGAACCAGTATCAAATACCCAGGTGCTACTGCGAGCATTAGTAAGGTACACATCAATAACATGTATATCACATATACCTTTGTTCACCTTGCCATCCTTCTTATCCGCCAAATACTTGGGGCAGTTCCGCTTCCAGTGACCAGTCCCTTTGCAGTAGAAGCACTCAGTCTCAGGCTTAGGTCCAGACTTGGGTTTCTTCTCCTGAGCAGCAACTTGCTCGCTGTTCTTCTTGAAGTTCCCTTCTTCTTCCCTTTACCCTTTTTCTTGAAACTGGTGGTCTTGTTGACCATCAACACTTGATGCTCCTTCTTGATTTCTACCTCCGCAGCCTTTAGCATCGCGAAGAGCTCGGGAATTGTCTTATCCATCCCTTCATATTATAGTTCATCACAAAGCTCTTGTAGCTTGGTGGCAGTGATTGAAGAATTCTGTCAATGACACTATCATCCGGAAGATTAACACCCAGTTGAATCAAGTGATTATTATACCCAGACATTTTGAGTATATGTTCACTGACAGAACTATTCTCCTCCATCTTACAGCTGTAGAACTTATTGGAGACTTCATATCTCTCAATCCGGGCATTTGCTTGAAATATTAACTTCAACTCCTGGAACATCTCATATGCTCCATGATGTTCAAAACGTTGTTGAAGTCCCGATTCTAAGCCGTAAAGCATGGCACACTGAACTATCGAGTAGTCATCAGCTTTGCTCTGCCAGACGTTCTTAACGTCGTCAGTTGCATCTGCAGCAGGCCTGGCACCCAGCGGTGCTTCTAGGACGTAATTCTTCTATACAGCAATGAGGATAATCCTCAAGTTACGGACCCAGTCCGTGTAATTGCTACCATCATCTTTCAACTTTGCTTTCTCAAGGAACGCATTAAAATTCAACGGAACAACAGCACGGGCCATCTATCTACAACAACATAGACAAGCAAAATACTATCAGGTACTAAGTTAATGATAAATTAAAGTTCAATTAATCATATTACTTAAGAACTCCCACTTAGATAGACATCCCTCTAATCGTCTAAGTGATCACGTGATCCATCTCAACTAAACCATGTTCGATCATCACGTGAGATGGAGTAGTTTTCAACGGTGAACATCACTATGTTGATCATATCTACTATATGATTCACACTCGACCTTTCGGTCTCAATGTTCCGAGTCCATATCTGCATATGCTAGGCTCGTCAAGTTTAACCCGAGTATTCTACGTGTGCAAAACTAGCTTACACCCGTTGTATTTGAACGTAGAGCTTATCACACCCAATCATTACGTGGTGTCTCGGCGCGACGAACTTTCGCAACGGTGCATACTCAAGGAGAACAGTTATACCTTGAAATTTAGTGAGAGATCATCTTATAATGGTTAGCAACTCGTCTAAGTTTAAGATCGTATTCCATCTTCTTAAGGACATAGAAAGGGGTTTCGGTAGTGACTGTCCTATCAATAGACTACCGTCAAACAAAGCAGAATAAGATGCATAAAAGATAAACATCACATGCAATCAATATAAGTTATATGATATGGCCATCATCATCTTGTGCCTTTGATCTCCATCTCCAAAGCACCGTCATGATCACCATCGTCACCGGCGCGACGCCTTGATCTCCATCGTAGCATCGTTGTCGTCTCGCCAACTATTGTTTCTACGACTATCGCTACCGCTTAGTGATAAAGTAAAAATAATTACAGGGCGATTACATTGCATATAATAAAGCGACAACCATATGGCTCCTGCCAGTTGCTGATAACTCTGTTACAAAACATGATCGTCTCATACAATAAAATTTAGCATCATGTCTTGACCATATCACATCACATCATGCCCTGCAAAAACAAGTTAGACGTCCTCTAATTTGTTGTTGCAAGTTTTACGTGGCTGCTACGGGCTGAGCAAGAACCGTTCTTACCTACGCATCAAAACCACAATGATATTTCGTCAAGTTAGTGTTGTTTTAACCTTCACAAGGACCGGGCGTAGTCACACTCGGTTCAACTAAAGTTGGAGAAACAGACACCCGCCAGCCACCTGTGTGCAAAGCATGTTGGTAGAACCAGTCTCGCGTAAGCGTACGCGTAATGTCGGTCCAGGCCGGTTCATCCAACAATACCGCTGAACCAAAGTATGACATGTTGGTAAGCAGTATGACTTGTATCGCCCACAACTCACTTGTGTTCTACTCGTGCATATAACATTTACGCATAAACCTGGCTTTGATACCACTGTTGGGGAACGTAGAAATTTCAAAAAAATTCCTACGCACACGCAAGATCATGGTAATGCATAGCAACGAGAGGGGAGAGTGTCGTCTACGTACCCTCGTAGACCGTAAGCGGAAGCGTTATGACAACGCGGTTGATGTAGTCGTACGTCTTCACGATCGACCGATCTCAGCACCGAAGTTACGGCACCTCCGCGGACTGCACGCGTTCAGCTCGGTGACGTCCCACGAACTCATGATCCAGTAGAGCTTCGCGGGAGAGTTCCGTCAGCACGATGGCGTGGTGACGGTGTTGATGAAGTTACCGACGCAGGGCTTCGCCTAAGCACCGCTACGATATGACCGAGGTGGATTATGGTGGAGGGGGCACCGCACACGGCTAAGAGATCAATGATCAATTGTTGTGTCTTGGGGTGCCCCCCTGCCCCCGTATATAAAGGAGCTAGGGGGGAGGCGGCCGGCCAGGAGGATGGCGCGCCAAGGGGGGAGTCCTACTCCCACCGGGAGTAGGACTCCTCCTTTCCTAGTAGGAGTAGGAGAAGGGAGAAGGAGGAGAAAGAGGGGAAGGAAAGGGGGGCGCCGCCCCCCCCCCCTCCTTGTCCAATTCGGACTAGAGAGGGAGGGGGCGCGCGGCCTGCCCTGGCCGCCCCTCCTCTTCTCCACTAAGGCCCAATAGGCCCATTACACTCCATGGGGGGTTCCGGTAACCCCCCGGTACTCCGGTATATGTCTGAAACCTCCCGAAACACTTCCGGTGTCCGAACATAGTCGTCCAATATATCGATCTTTACGTCTCGACCATGTCGAGACTCCTCGTCATGTCCGTGATCATATCCGGGACTCCGAACTACCTTCGGTACATCAAAACACAAAAACTCATAATACCGATCGTCACAGAACTTTAAGCGTGCGGACCCTACGGGTTCCGGAACTATGTAGACATGACCGAGACACGTCCCCGGTCAATAACCAATAGCGGAACCTGGATGCTCATATTGGCTCCCACATATTCTACGAAGATCTTTATCGGTCAAACCGCATAACAACATACGTTGTTCCCTTTGTCATCGGTATGTTACTGGCCCGAGATTCGATCGTCGGTATCTCAATACCTAGCTCAATCTCGTTACCGGCAAGTCTCTTTACTCGTTCCGTAATGCATCATCCCGCAACTAACTCATTAGTCACATTGCTTGCAAGGCTTATAGTGATGTGCATTACCGAGAGGGCCCAGAGATACCTCTCCAACAATCGGAGTGACAAATCCTAATCTCGATCTATGCCAACTCAACAAGTACCATCGGAGACACCTATAGAGCACCTTTATAATCACCCAGTTACGTTGTGACGTTTGGTAGCACACAAAGTGTTCCTCCGGTATTCGTGAGTTGCATAATCTCATAGTCATAGGAACATGTATAAGTCATGGAGAAAGCAATAGCAGTAAACTAAACGATCAAGTGCTAAGCTAACGGAATGGGTCAAGTCAATCACATCATTCTCCTAATGATGTGATCTCGTTAATCAAATGACAACTCATGTCTATGGCTAGGAAACTCAACCATCTTTGATTAACGAGCTAGTCAAGTAGAGGCATACTAGTGACACTATGTTCGTCTATGTATTCACACATGTATTATGTTTCCGGTTAATACAATTCTAGCATGAATAATAAACATTTATCATGATATGATGAAATAAATAATAACTTTATTATTGCCTCTAGGGCATATTTCCTTCTGGTTCGTCCCTTTATATACACAGGTTGACGCCCAACGGCTCACAGAGTCCCAGCCGCCTCATACACAACGTGTCCGGCTCGGTGACTAACTATGCTTGCCTTACAGTACAAGTCATACATACATGGCGGTTCATCCTCCTGGGCCTTAAGTCACCTCTGGGTCTTGGGCCGTCAACAGGCTTGTATGATCCGCCATCTTCATCGATAAGCCGCCAGTGGTATAACCCGGCCCCTCTTGGGCGGTTCATATCCAATAGTCATATCCCCAACAAATGTCATTTTCTCAATGTCGTTTCAAGCAGACAAAGGAGTTTCAAGTAAACTAAAAATTTTGAAGGTAATGTAGTAATTTGAATCAACATTTTACTGCAATAAACATTGGTTACATTGTCACAAATAATCTACCCCCTCATGTTTTCACAAATAATCTTGCTGCTGAACATTGGGGTAAACATTGGATTAGATTATGTTGTAGACCGAATCCTGACACAATCTTGCTGCTGAACACTGGAGTAAACATTTGAGTACCTTGTTGTTGAACAAGACGGGGAAGAGACTGCCATGTTCCCCTCGCCCCTGCCCATGCCACTGGAACGTCGCCATGAACGCCAAGATAAGAGACTACTCTGTTCCCCTCGCCTTCTACAGGCCAGATCTCGACGGCCTCCATGTGTCATCCGCCTCCAAGGTCCTATGGTCGCTGCCCCTGCCCATGTCATAGGCAGTCCCCAAGGTCGCTGCCATGGAGGGTGACCTCGACTCCTTTCTTCGGGCTCCAGGACATGAGCGCCGCCGCCGGGGCTGGCAAGTCAGCCGCTTGGCACAAAATGGGATCCTTTTCCTCTTGATCTCCCCTCCTCGTTGGGATCAGGTTGCTGCGGACAAAGAAAGGCGGCAAGACGAGCAGAACAAGGCGGCCGGCGCGCGGTAAGGCGACAGAGCAGGTGGTCGGGATATACGCCGGTGGATCACGGTGTCACCGGTAGGTCACTGGTTCACTGAATTGACGGGAAGAGGACGGAGGGGAAAGTGGTGCGCGTCGGACTAAGTGTTTTGTTGGAGGAAATAGGAGGGGGTTTCGCAAAATGTACGTGGCGACATGCTTTTTCGGATGAAGGGAATATTAGCTGTAATAAGCACATTTCCATAGGTTTCTTAATGGTAGAATCAACAAGATGTAGGTTCAGAGACCATCCAGACATGGAATCAAAACCAGGAACATCATATAAATATTTAGGAATGGTGGAAACACTAGCACCTAAATCAGAAAGTGCATTGCAATCATAATTATTAATCTTAATCTTTATAGTACGTTCCCAACCATCATCTAAGTTTCTAGGAATGGCCACTTCTAATTCCAATCTTTCTTCATTAGCCTTCACAAGTGCTTCTGCATTGTGTTTAGTAAAGGCTTTATTATGATCATAAGCGTTGGGTGAATTCATCATGGATTGTAACAAAGTAATATCACTCGCACCCGATGTACTTAGAGGGGCAGGTATTGTTCCCTCTCATAAGGTGCCCCTACTGTAACATTGGTGACATCCGGTAGTGGGTCTCGCAGACAGTTAAGAACCTCGATAAGCATTTCTACAAGTGCGAGCATAAGTGGGTGAGTTATCTGTGATCTCCTCTTCCTTAAGTCATTTTATAATTTTGTTTATAACACATATCATTTTCCTGTTCATCCTCATACTAGACTAGGAAATATATCTTCTGGAAATGGTGGGCTATATAGCTCGATGTGTTGTGTGGCATAAGTTTTTCATCTATGTTGCTAAATTTCCCGCCCACTCACTCATGAACATTGTGCCGACACTAAAGTCTGATCATCACTGACATCGTCATTCTTGTCGTCGTTCTTTACCTATGCCTAAAGCTTTATCTATGCCTAAAGATCTACTGAAGTTGTTCTTTTAGGATCTACCTACTGATGTACCATTGATAATCTGTTCATTTGCTCCTTTGTGTCATGTTCTAAACATAGTTATAGCTTCTTGGTAAGGGAGGCTCTTGCAATATATGCATGTAATCATCAATGTTCATAACCAATAATTTGTACTTTTATGTAGCCGTTTAGTATGTGGCTGACCATTAGCCAGGTCTTGTTGTTATTGTATGCTTAGCTATATTACTACCAATGGTGTATGTATGCACTTCAAGTGAATTTTTTTAATTATGAATTGATGATGGAGTCACACTTAGGTTGCTTGTACTGGGGAGTATCATATACTAGTATCAAAATCCGTTGGTGCTCGCGGGAGCTCGCGCTCCTGCGCGCGAAAATATTTTGTGAAATGTCAAAAAAATCCAGCAAAAATTGTATGTGTTCTTTGTCACATCCAAATGCTGCATACAAATTTTTAGGCAAAAACATTAAACATTTGGCATGTGCAAAAAAAACACCAAATGTTACCCCAAAATGTCACCCTAAATTTATCTTTTCACCGGCGAAACACCGTTGCTCCGTTTCGCATGAAATTTTCAAGGATGCTTGTGACACTAACACGAACATCCACAAAAATTCAGAATTTTTCTAAAACATTTACTATATTTTTTGTTTACTATTCACGCGGGAGAGCATGCTCCTGGGAGCCAAAACACCCCACTAGTATAATGCATACGATACTACTTTATGGTACTACCTCCATAATGCATAGTGTCATAAGTTGGCATTTTAAATGACCTTATTTATCATTTTGTATAACACATAGTAGCACATCATTTATTATGATACAGTATCATGATATTGTCTTCTCTTTCCTCGGTTAATACCCAAGTCATCAATATGCCTAGTTGAAATTGTATGAGGATGTGTGACGCTAGTTTGATACTTCCACTGTGAGCAGCCTTATAATAGGCTCCAACAATGTTCTGCCAATTCAATGCCAATCATAAAATCCTTCATAACTTTTTGTGAGGACTTCTTTTTATTCAATGGCATGCAAAGTACTCGTAAAATGTTCATGTTCTTATCTATATGATATACATCTTCGAATGAGAAAACAACCCCATCGTAGGCTATTCGTGCACTGTACTCTAAATGTATCTATACTAGATGATACCTTACACATTGTTGTGCGAATTAGTTGCTAACTTGTTTTAATGAAATTTGGTTGTAGCTAGGGACATGAATATTTGGAGTAATAATACAAGAGTTGAAACTCAAGATACATATAGTTTATTGTATTTGATTTTTGTATAGTTGTAAAAAATTATTGAATATAAATAGCATAATAGAATGAAAAAGTTAAGCACTTTTTTCATGCATGGTTGCATGTTGGGGTGGACTTCCCAATGCATGATTACACGTTAAGATGACATGGTTACATGTTTAGAGAAATAGGTTAGTGGAGATTGCCTATTTAGTTATATATATGATTCGTCTAATAGAATGTTTGAAGACATAATAAACGTTTGACTTTAATTCCGGTTTCTCGCGCTCCCTAGAGCCAAAATTTTGTGTCCCACTCCCACTGGATCCCCCAGATTGATAAATTCGGTTCCTAATTCATCCCCATCTGTTTTCTCTCAGTGTAGTGCATTGACACGGAAAAGTGCACACACTGTACGGAAGTGACATGTTTCACACTTTTTTTTTTGCAAAAATGATTCAGATATATTATAAAAGTTCATCAGAAGTACAAAACATAACATCTAAAAAATTATATTATAGTCTCTAGACCACCGAACGACAATAACACGGTCTTTGTATAAATAGACTGCTCACGCCCGATTTAGGTAACTTGCCACCGTTCAGCGTTCCTCCAGTGATTTAATGTAACTTGCCACCGTTCAGTGTCCCTCCAGTCTGTGGTCATGTGCATCATCGTGTTAAATTAACAATCACATCACCATGACGAGTGCTTCATTTGATACTCCTTTGCCTTGCGTGGCATGTCTGCCGCTGAGCCAGGAGTCGGGAGCAGTAGGCATCATGCAAACAACCTGAGGCGGGTTCCGAAATTGCCTTTGGTGACCGAGCTCACTGGAGGCCTCTAGATTCAAAATTCAAATTCCATCAAAATTCAAATTTTACATTTCAAAAAAATCTGAAAAAAAGTACAAATATATATGAAGGCATAACACACATGTGTGTAAAATTTCAGGGCAAAACACGTTGAAATGAGGGTTGTGCAAAAAAAGACAAATCTGAGGCTGTTTAACACATGATGCTATTCATCCTCCCAGGCCATGAATTTATCTTTTTTATACAGGTCGCATTTCACCGTATTTCATCATGAAATTTTACACGCATGTGGGTTACATCCTTACATACACGCATATTTTTTTTCAGAATTTTTTAAAACATAAAAGTTTGAATTTGAATTTTTCAAAAATAAAGGCCTTCATGGAGCTCGGCCTCCAAAATGCCATTGGCATTTTCATCAGAGTAGCAAAGCCGTGTCTGATGCCTCGTGTAGAAACTTGGTCAAGAAGTTTATTTTGGACATACTTAACTTCAATTAATTTGCGGTATTGCTAAAACTCAGATCGCACCGGTGTCTGATGCCTCTAGTAGCCATTGTATCTCCGCGCGGAGATTTGCGATGGACTAAGAAACTGTCACAGCGTCTGTTGTTGCCGGTTGCAGCATGATATCTCAACGATCACAGCATCCATCCACATCGCTCGCAGCATATTGTCTCACCAGTCAGCATCCGCCATTGCCGCTTGTGCCATGTAGTCCCACTGGTTGCAGCGTCTATTGTCATTGCTCACAGCACGTCTCGCAACATCTGCCATCACCATTTGCATCATTTCGTCCAACCAGTTGCAGCACCCTATTGTGCCGCTCATGGCACCACATCTACACTGACATCACTCGACTAAGACTTGGTTCAGTCTCAGTAGCAACACCCATTAATTTGTTTTAGGGCAAACCTAGAACTGTAATTTAATATTCCCTCCGTCCCAATATTACAAAGTTGAGTCACTTATATTGGGACGGAGGGAATATTAAATTACAGTTCTAGGTTTGCCCTAAAACTTATTTTGGGACGGAGGTAGTATAAAATATGAAACGGATGGACTAATTAATACTCCCTCTATATATATGTTTTAGGTCACTACTATTACACGGAGAATTGGAATGGAGCAGTGGTTGCAAATCATCAGGTCGTATGCTTACAAAACCTTGTCTACGTGTGCTCTACCTGGGGCATCTTGCTCCAACTACTATTAAAAAGAACATATCCTGTGAAGTTGTTGTATAATAACACGGCATAATCTTGTTTATGTGTGCATAATCCTGTGAAGTCCAAAGTTTTCCAACCAAAAAACTTCTGTGAAGTCAAACCTTTCTGTACAGGATACTACAGGCCTGGCTGCCATCCTCGGTGAAAAGATATACCAAAATGACACATCCTTGCCAGGTTACATGATGAGATTGACATCATTCGTTTACCAACACACAAAAATAACTGCACAGACCGGCAGATCACTTGAGTTGCACGGCATCTTTTAGCTTCATAACCTGGCATGCCAACAAATAAATAAGATTAGCAGCTCAGTTCTTCGGTTGGTTCCTTTGGCCTGCTTTTTTTGTCTCAAGACACATTAGCTTCCGGGTATACTCACCGCTCACCCAAATGACACAGAATCTGGAGGTCTTTCACAACTCAAAGCACCTCCTTTTCCAGTTTCAGCACAGCCATGAATGCCTCCTGAGGAACTTCGACCCTTCCGATTGCTTTCATTCTCTTCTTTCCTTCTGCCTGTTAGCAAATGTCGAAGAAACATATTATCTTGTCTACTATAGAGGAAAGCCCTCTTAAAATTTAAGAAGTTAACTTCTGCTGAGCACAATCAATAGATTCTCCAAAGTTAATTTTGATCAAAGTAAGACAGTCGCTAAGAAGAATTACCTGTTTTTTCAACAACTTCTTTTTCCTTGATATATCACCCCCTGCAAGTGAAAGAAAATAGGTGGTGTGACTAATCTTTTGCAAGCTGTGAGGACAAAGTGTAGCGATCTTTGTTTTCAAGAAAATAGACCATTGCAGTAACTAATAGAAAAATGTTCAGATAAGTGTGCACAGGATCAAGAACATGAGACAAGGAACACAGCATTTGATTGGCTTTATGAAAATGTCAGAGTACAAGTTTTAATATTTCAGTTTACCGTAGCATTTTGACAAGACATCCTTCCTGATGGCTGATAGAGCTTCGCTTGCAATGACCTTTGCACCAATACATGCCTGTCAAGGTGCTGATTAGCATCTGATTGCTATAAACAGGAGTACTAATTGAGTGGTTATTACTCTTTGGAAACATATGGCTGCTCCTACTTTCCACCAAGCTACTAAAGTAGCACTTTTCTGATTTAAAGAACTGACCTAGGCCCTCCTAAGACCTAAGTCAAGGCAGAGGTGGTCCCAGTTCCTCCATAGTTTGTGATTACAATCAACTCACTAACAAAGAATTTGATTGATGTTCTTTCTTGATATAGGTTGCCAAAAGTAGATGAAACATGTTAGGCACCCCCGACCACAACTTACAGTCTGCCATGATCGTCTGCCCAAGCTTGCTATGCTGATATATTGCAAGAAATATGTGAGAACAAGACAGATGAAGCTCACTTGAATAGGTATTTTAAACATTTGCCGAGGTATAAGTTCTTTCAGCTTCTGGGTGAGCGCTCTGCCAACAGTGTATGCCTAGAAAAATATTCCAAATATGAGATCACTTGAGAACTTATTGCATAACAACCAGTAAACGTAAGTTGTAGCTTCCAAAATCAAGTAGGAAGTGAATACATTGCACAAACAAAGAGTGAACTGTAAACTTGAATATTTAGGTGTTAGGATCTGAGGACATCTGATGTTTAACATCTGTTCAAAGGTTTGGTGATGACCCTAGAGTATATGGGTTCATGAACACAAAAAAGGAAGACAAATATGAGACTAATTCTAACCTAACATAATCTTATCTTTAGCAATAAGTATGGTTTCATACTGAAATGTGCGAGTATTTTCCAGGTTCTTAATATCCTTTTGCGGTTTGCGATAAATGTATGTTCACATGGAGGTGTTTCTAGACAGCATACATTCTCTCTCTGGTTTTAGAGCTATATCTATCAACAATATGATTGTGCATAGACCAAGAGCTCTAGCTTTCGAAGACTCATGAAGAGAGTAACACAAATGAGTCTGCACAGATAAAAGAATCCTATATATGATGGATCAAATCAAAGGTTATACGTCAAGGAAAACAACAAAGGTTATATGTTTGAGAAAGAAATCAAAAGGTTATATATTCGAGAGAAAAATTAAAGGACATATGAGTACAGTTGTACTAGCTAGCAAGCATGTGTCTTTAATAGGTAAAGCACCTTCTCTTTGTGTACAATTGTCGACAATGCTTCCACAGGCTCACCATTGATTTGTATGTCCAGCTTTACTAGGTCACTTACCCTGTACCTGCAAATTAGGAAAATATACATCAGTTGATTTTGCACAAGGAACTATTGAACACTAAAAAGCAACAACAGATGGCTAAGGTTTAGAACAATATACGAGTAACCACGGTGCTGGAATCTGAAGTGCAAACAATCTTTTATGTGAGACCTCTGTCTGGTCTTTTATGACCCGCAGTATAACTAGAAGTCTAACCTTCAAACTGGTAATATATACATCCCCTATCAAGACATGTGTACAATAAAAGGTAATATTATTTGAGAACATTGTGAAATAAAATACTCCCATCATTTCTATATACAAGGCCACTTCATATGTTATGTCTAACTTTGACCATTAATTTTACCAACAAATGTGAGTTATATGCCACAAAAAGTATGTCAATGGAAGCACATTTCAAAGAACTTTCCGATGACATATTTTGTACTCCCTCCGTCCAAAATTACTTGTTGTAGAAATGGATGTATCTAGACGTATTTTTAGTTCTAGATGCATCCGTTTTTATCCATTTCTACGACAAGTAATTCAGGATGGAGGGAGTATGACATTTAACCCATATTTTGTTGACCAAAATTATAAGTCCAAGTTTGACATGAAAAATGAAGTGGCCTTGTATACATAAATGGAAAGAGTATTAAACTCCATAACTCAATTGTTACTGCTAGAGATTATGTTCACATAAGCAACTGCCACATCATGATCATTGAAGTGCCTTGGAGTAGAAAGCTAGTGGAATATGTTGCAGGAGCAATCTTGTATTGCTCTAGGGAAATAAGCTAACATATACAATGCATGCACAATTTGTCGGCAAACCCTCATAGGATGGGGTAACACAGAGCAGGAATTAAAAGTACATAACACTGGGGAGGAAATATGTACCCGACAACTGAATATTCCATGCTAGCATATCCTTTGCTTCGAGATTTCAGTTGATCAAAGAAATCACCAACCATCTGCATAACAGTTACAAAAAATATATTTATAGAAAGACCACCAAGTAACTGGATTGGTTTCTTAAATTGAAAAAACAAGCGAGTGGGCCTTCAGTATAATGCATGTATATTCACCAGAGTAGACAAGACTGATTCGTATATTGGCATTGTTGGAACACATCAAGTCAAGACATATACTTATGAAGAACCTCTCACAAAGTCGAGCACAAACAATATTACAGAAACCGCAGCAGATACAAAATTATTTGACGCGAGGAGGTGCATAAAATGAAGAATAAGGTTGGAAGGTTGCATTTGAATGAAGGTAGTAGTGATTAGCGACTGTGATGCTTAGTACTCCCTCTGATCCAAAATAAATGTCGTGGTTTTAGTTTGAATTTGAACTAAAACCACAACGCTTATTTTGGATCGGAGGGAGTATATGATAATTACACGATATTGATAAAACAATTACATCATCTCCACTGAAACTTATCTTTGGATAATATGTTGTATGTTTTGCAGATGCATTGAGGTATGCATCTCATAACTTCTCATAGTTGTTCCTTTTATTTGCTTCATGCAAGTGATTAAATTTGATAAGTTACAGCAGGCAGAACATGTTTGTAGTCAAAATAGTTGCTGCATACCTCTGCTAGTGGTAGCATATAAGTAAGTTTGGCCCTGTTTTCTGTAATGTAGTTCATTTCCTTGAATTCACCTCTTCTCTCTTGACCCAGCTCCATTATTGGGCCAATATAGTCCTTTGGTGTTAACAATTCAATCTGAAACAGGGAAGAGTGGATACCAAATAGGAGAATAAAAAACGTGTAGAATACAGTGCCTCCAAAGTTCAGGAAAAAAAAGGACATGACTGCAAATGGATGGTGGAAGACTTATACAACAACCACCTTTACATATGGTTCTTCAATCGACCTCCGTTTACCAGGTTCTGGAAGCAAGGATGGATTTGAACATTCAACCTACATGACATCTGTAAGTAAGCATATGTGTACATTAACAGTGCATTGCCAGATAAATAAAGCTGGCATGTTTACAAGTCAATCAGGATCAATAACCATTTTGTTTACTTTATTAAAAGGATGTCAGATTTAGCAACCGTGGCTAGGTCTTTAGGCAACCTGCAATGGCTTGCTCATATGCTTAACAGCAGCATTGAGGAACTCTTCAGCAGTAAGCAAGAAAAGGGTAGAAACATCTAAAATGGCTGGAAATGGGTTCCATCTCATGTCCAACAAGTACAGTGGGAGTTAACTTGCATATACAAATAAAGCACTAGATGGATCCCAAGAAAATACAATGAAGTTCAGCGGTCATAGAACTTACAGTTTCATTATTGGAACAGTTGACACGGTAAACCACACTGGGTGCAGTAATTATTAGGTTCAAATTGTACTCTCTCTCAAGCCGTTCCTGAAAATACAGAACATTACATTGTACAAAATTCAAGTCAGCATGGTTGTGATGTGAGATGCATTGTTAAGAGCTAAGTAGATTGTACAAAACCTGAACGATTTCCATATGAAGAAGACCAAGGAACCCACATCTAAATCCGAACCCCATGGCACTAGAAGATTCAGGTTCAAACTGCGCAAATAACCAAGATAAATGTCACAAAGCTAATAAACGTAATACAAAATGCTAATGGGTCATCAACACTCAACATCGCAGATTACAGAGCCCTAGAGAATAATTGCACTGCAACTTTTTATGTGTTTTCTGCAATCTTTTCTAAATGTTGTACAAATGAGATTGGAGACTAACACTATTTTCTTACCATGCAGAAATGGAACACTGATCAACTATTCATAAATGAAGACACTGCCTTTACTACTTTTTTTTTGCTCATGTTTTAATGCAAGAATACTAAATCATTTTCTTTAACATCAGGGGACAGTATATAAACTAAATATTCATTGTTAATTTAGCTGTCATAAATTGCTTAGAACTCCTATGCCTTCTGCGGGGCAAAATAATAACAACAACAACAACAACAAAGCCTTTAGTCCCAAACAAGTTGGGGTAGGCTAGAGGTGAAACCCATAAGATCTCGCGACCAACTCATGGCTCTGGCACATGGATAGCAAGCTTCCACGCACCCCTGTCCATAGCTAGTTCTTTGGTGATACTCCAATCCTTCAGGTCTCGGCAAAATAATAACAAAACTTTGGTTATATCAATGCAAATCTGTATACAACAATCATGGTCTACTTTCATGTTGCATCTAGTATGAACTATATTAGATCAGTTTTCTCGAAGGTTCATACAGATGAACTACGATATCATACAGATGAACTACGATATCAGGATATGGTTAAGAAAAGAAGTCTGAACCTTCAAACTAAAAACAAAAATAACCAAATTAGTTCAACAATACACTCATGCTAATCTGACGATCTTTCATGGATGGCTCATAGGCATGATAAGGATCCCACCTTTAGGGCAGCATCATTTAGCTGAAGTCTCCCCAATGCTTCCCGCAACTCCTCAAACCTATTGCCAACTTGAATGTTTAATACAAGATAAATTATGCTTCTGCAGTGAAAAAAGAAATTCATTTCAAGGAGAAAGTACAGTACTGATCTGCCTCTAAAGGAAACAAGCCGCAGAAAACCATTGGAGTAGCTTCTGAATATCCTGGTAAAGCAGATTCCGCTCTTTTTGCAAAATGGGTAATTGTATCACCCACCCTAGCATCTGCTACTGATCTTATGGAAGCAGAGAGATAGCCGACCTGAAGGAGTGGTCAAGACATAAAGAAATTTGGTTTGACAGAATTATTGCAGTACTCACTATGAATAGAATTTGGGCCTCTTTGGAATACAGAATTATAAAAACACAGGAATAGGAGCAGTGTAGGATTTAGGTATCCTTGGTTTGCTGAATTATGTATGAAACAAAAACACGTGATTTTGCAAAACTAGCTTGTTGGATGCTCCATAGGAATTTTACAGGAATTTGAAGAGAGCGAAAGAAGGTGCATGCAAGACACGAAGGAAAACTTTTAAAGGTCTAACACCTCTTGCTAGAATTTCTAATTTACTATGGAGTTGGGATTTATGAAAGCAATACGTAGGAACTTCAATGATCTCATTCCTTTGATCCAGAGTCCCTCCATAAGAAAATTCCTACGTTTTGACATCCTACAGGATTTCTTTAAAGGCCTCACTGGAACACAGCTTTCTAAGAACGTACGAACATAAGAAACGTAGAATTGAGATTGCATGCCATCTAGAAAGGAACCAAAACAAGGGAATATGGATACTTCACAGGAATTTTACAGGAATTTGGAGAGAAATAAGGTGCACGTGAGACACAAAGGAAATTGTTGATGAAATTTGACCTCCTGCTAGGAACCCTATGAACTTACGGTGTAGAAAAGCAATTAGTAGTAAATTGGCTGCTCTAATTCCTATTATCCAAAGGTCCTGGATGGGAAACATTCAGATGGCCGAAATCTTACAAAATTCCTATGAAAAATCCTTCAACCCAAAGGGGACCTTAAAGTGTAAGATTTGATATTGCCACGCACAGCTTAATTCATGTCATCTTGAGCTCACCTGAGTCCAAATGGAACAGCAACCTGCCCGAGGTATAGTCAAGACACGTGCAGAACTGTTCAGAGACTCTTGGACTGTAGGATTTTCGAAGAAATTTTGAAAGATTATAATCTGTAGGGATTTTTCCCCATAAGAGCCCTCTGGATCATAGGATTGGGGTTGACAAATTCCTATAAAGTTCCTTCAAGCCAAAGGTGTATAGATGGCATATTTGGTGAACTAGACCAATAATCTGACGTGGATTAATACATGATAGAAGTCCCCATTTCGGTAACTAAAGTTGATACCACGAGACAGTCAAACAGTTAACTAGCAAAGTTACCTCGCCAGCATGCAGTTCATCAGCTTCCATCTGATTGGGGGATAGTACACCAATTTCATCAGCAACATATTCCTGTTTATTTTGACAATATACTCAGCATAACATTCTATACCCTGCACAGCTAAGGTTCCAGAGGAAAATAACTAATGGTATTATAATTGAGAAATACTTCATAGAAGTGGTAAAAGACTAATGGCGTCATTTTGTTATCGTATACTAGAACAGAAACTTTGGATGGTAATTTACAGAAGTGCTATTGTGCACTCCAATGTAATTATGTTTTCTGGAAAATTATTGTCCCTTGAGATGAACATGGCAGTTTACTGGAAAGGTTTCAGCTTTGCTTTAGTTACCTTTTTATTGGCCATAAAACATATCTTGTCCCCTTTCCTTATACTGCCATCAATAACTCGGAAATACACAATGACACCTCTGTATGCATCATAATAGCTGAAATTGCAAAGATAAACATTAGACCAAAGTTATTATATAAATCAATTATTGTTGTCTGGCTGTCGAACTTTGGCACTCGAAAAATTCATGGAGAAAATTTTAAGTTGATCGAGTTCTTAAAGGGCACCTGTCAAATATAAGAGCCCTGAGAGGATTTTTTAAAGTGTCCTTTGGTGGGGGGACCTTGGTCACGATGGCATCTAGTATTTCGATGATGCCTATGCCCTCCTATAGACACACAATAACAACAACGACAACAAAAAAGTTAAATCATTATATCTGTTTGCAAAAGGAGAATAATAGATTCTATATAAAATTGTACATCAACTGTGTAAGTAACTCTACAGAAAATAGTAAGGTAACGAAAACTAACCTTTGCTGAACACCTAATTGCATTACTGCAGTCCAAGCCAATTATCTGAGAATAGAGAAGGCAAGGATGAATTAGACTATTAAGAACTGATGGGGCATAATTTCGACTGGGAAATGAACAATTTAAAATTGTTTCCGGCAATTGTCAGGATAAAGTTAGAACAAACGTCAAAGAATACCTCTTCAATCTCTTGCGCGATGCGGTCAGGTTCAGCACCAGGAAGATCAATTTTGTTTAGAACCTAAACTAGAATAGAAAGTCATCTGTCAAATACACAAAAATGAGAAGCCATAACAGGACATCACACCAAAATGTAGGGAGATCACATAAAGACTTGGGAGATTTTTCCATCCTTTATATTCATCTACACGGAGCAAAATGCAACAAGTGCTTAGCCATTTTAAAGCTACTTTTCATTATTGTCCGACTGAAAGGGGGAAACATCTTGCTCAAACAGTATATTATTGGCTGAAATATACTCATCTTTACTCAAATTTGCACCCAATTCTAATAAGCCACACATAGAACACTCAAAATAACTCTAGCGTCTCAAATGCTCAGGCAAATGAAATATGTATGGATTTGTTAGCAGCGAAAGGTAATAATTGTAAAACTATAAGATGTAAAACTCATTATTGTGTGAAGAAATTGACAGCTCAAACTAACCGGTATGATTTCGAGGTTGCTTTCCAGTGCAAGATACACATTTGCTAAGGTCTGCGCTTCAACACCCTGCATTGTCACATCAGATATCTTTTAACTGTCTTGGAAAAGATGTACTGGAAGCTAGTGATGCCATTTAGCCAGCCTCTGAAGGCAAAGGTAAATGTCTTCGAGTACATAACTATTGAACTTACAGGAAGGAAATATATATTGCACCTGAGAAGCATCAACAACCAGCAGTGCACCCTCACAAGCAGCAAGAGATCGGGAGACCTAGCAAACAGTAGGACACTTCCTCAGATGTTTCAACCAACTCCAAATCTTAAAAGCATGCTAGGTATCAGAGTGCCATCTCAGACAACTCTAAACGACCGTACAAATTGCAGTGGAGGTGGAACATTCATGTATATGCCTGTATTTCTTTGAAAAAAATATCTTCGCTGCCTGGAAGCAGCATAATATGCTATACCTCATATGAGAAATCGACATGACCTGGTGTATCGATTAAGTTCAGGCAGTAAGGCTCATTGTTCATGACGTAACGCATCCGAGCTGCCTAAAACAACAAATGATTAGAGCGACAGTACATAAGCAGGAACATGCACATCAAAACGATCAAGTAAATGACAGCGTAAGCTAACAAAATCACAAGAACATTCATATGGCAAGCAGCTAACAGCAAGTATCTGGTCTTATTTCTTCTCTGTAGCCTCCACATCTACACCGGGTTAATATGTTTGGCTAAAGTACTTACGAGAACATATAGCATGAGTCCAGAGAGTTTAACCAACTACACCGTCATTTCACGTACCTGCAGTTTGATTGTGATCCCCCTCTCCCTCTCCAGGTCCATGTTATCCAGGAACTGCTGTTTCATATCCCTCTTCTGCACCGTCCCTGTCATCTCGAGGAGCTTATCCGCCAGCGTCGACTTCCCATGGTCGATGTGCGCGATGATGCAGAAGTTCCTGATGTTGGTGATGGGGACCTACCAGACATCGAAAATTGCTACTTTCAGTTAAAATTCAGTGTGCGCGCAAACTCCAAACAAGTACAATGTCGCGACTGCTGATGAACACAAAGCTCAGGGCGTTGCGCTGCGCGAGGGAGGCGGCGGATACCTTCTGGAGGCGGTCCTGGCCGGCGTCGGTAGAGGAGGCGGGGGCGGAGGCGGCGAGGCAGAGGACGCGGCCGCGGGAGGCGGCGGAGAGAGAGCGCGGGCGGGAGGCGGCGGAGAAGGGTGCGGCAGGGCGGCGGCGCCCTGAGGCGAGCGGCGACGGCGCCGGAGTAAGGACGGCGAGGCGGCAGACGGCGGAGGTGGTGGCCATGGAAGGAGGAGCTCCGAGGTGGGCAAGCGTTGGCGCTTCTGGGCCGCAAGGCTTTCCTTGCCTTGCCGCCGTCTGTCTATCCACAGACGCTGTGGATGTTTGGTTGCTACACAACAAATTGTACGGTCCTTTAGTATCCACTTTTCTATTTTATAAAGTTGAGTCATCTATTTTGAAATGGGAAGTATTAAATCAAATATATTTTTTTAAAATTCTTTCATCAACAGATAAGAAATATACTCCTACAGCAAAGGCTTACAATTTTAACAGGTTCCTGGCTTATTTTGAAAATATAGTTTTAGAATTGGACTAGCTAATCAAACCAGGATATTGGATAGCAGTATATCTTAAGTTTCGTTTGGATGTAGACATTCATGGGCATGGCATTGCATTGGCTCCAATGCCAAATATCCAAGATATTGATACCGAGGTTCTGTTCAAAGTCTAGTGTTTGGATGTTTGTGTATCCGGGATTTAGAATCCCACGAAGACACCAATACTGAATCATGTTTGGATGGTGAAAATGTTGAATTGCGGACGTGCCCCTCCTGCCTATCGGCGTGCTCCTGGGCATCCACTTCATCCTACCATGGCGGTTCCATGGTTCTACATGAATTGCACTGAGGGTGGCTGGCAATGGAGGGGACGCACCAAGGAGTGACTGGGTGGGCCTAATAGCACC
>NC_057811.1:107300379-107440917 GCF_018294505.1 Triticum aestivum
GTCCCGGGGATGGCCAGAGGAGTGTTGTTGTCGAGTTTCAACAGGGCCATCCTGGCGTAGGAACTAGCGGTGTCGGCATGGTTTTGGTGGAGAATCTACTGTCCTAGGAGGCGACCTGGAAGACGCGCCTGTTGGGGAACATAGTAATTTCAAAAAAATTCCTACGCACACGCAAGATCATGGTGATGCATAGCAACGAGAGGGGAGAGTGTAGTCCACGTACCCTCGTAGACCGTAAGCGGAAGCGTTATGACAACGCGATTGATGTAGTCGTACGTCTTCACGATCCGACCGATCCTAGTACCGGAAGTACGGCACCTCCGCGATCTGCACACGTTCAGCTCGATGACGTCCCACGAACTCTTTATCCAGCTGAGTGTCGAGGGAGAGCTTCGTCAGCACGACGGCGTGATGACGGTGATGATGAAGCTACCGGCACAGGGCTTCGCCTAAGCACTGCAATGATATGATCGAGGTGGATTATGGTGGAGGGGGGCACCGCACACGGCTAAGACAATGTCTGTTGTTGTGTCTATGGGGCCCCCCCTGCCCCCGTATATAAAGAAGCAAGGGGGAGGCCGGCCGGCCCCTGGGGCGCGCCAAGGAGGGGAGGAGTCCTCCTCCTACTAGGAGTAGGACTCCCCCTTTCCTAGTCCAACTAGGAGGGGAAGGGGAAGGAAGGAAGGAAGGAAGGGAGAGGAAGAGGAGAAGGAGGGGGGGCGCGCCCCCTCCCTAGTCCAATTCGGACTCCCTATAGGGAGGGGGCGCGGCTGCCCCTTGTGGGCTGCCTCCCGTCTTCTCTATGGCCCATGTAGGCCCAACTTTCCCCGGGGGGGTTTCGGTAACCCTCCGGCACTCCGGTTTTCTCCAAAATCACCCGGAACACTTCCGGTGTCCGAATATAGTCGTCCAATATATCAATCTTTCTGTATCGACCATTTCGAGACTCCTCGTCATGTCCGTGATCACATCCGGGACTCCGAACTATCTTCGGTACATCAAAACACATAAATCATAATACCGATCATCACTGGACGTTAAGCGTGCGGACCCTACGGGTTCGAGAACTATGTAAACATGACCGAGACACGTCTTCGGTCAATAACCAATAGCGGAACCTGGATGTTCATATTGGCTCCCACATACTCTACGAAGATCTTTATCGGTCAAACCGCATAACAACATACGTTGTTCCCTTTGTCATCGGTATGTTACTTGCCCGAGATTCGATCGTCGGTATCTCAGTACCTAGTTCAATCTCGTCACCGGCAAGTCTCTTTACTCGTTCCGTAATGCATCATCCCGCAACTAACTCATTAGTCACATTGCTTGCAAGGCTTATAGTGATGTGCATTACCAAGAGGGCCCAGAGATACCTCTCCGACAATCGGAGTGACAAATCCTAATCTCGATCTATGCCAACTCAACAAACACCATCGGAGACACCTGTAGAGCACCTTTATAATCACGCAGTTACGTTGTGACGTTTGGTAGCACACAAAGTGTTCCTCCCGTATTCGGGAGTTGCATAATCTCATAGTCATAGGAACATGTATAAGTCATGAAGAAAAAATAGCAACATACTGAACGATCAAGTGCTAAGCTAACGGAATGGGTCAAGTCAATCACATCATTCTCTAATGATGTGATCTCGTTAATCAAATGACAACTCATGTCTATGGCTAGCAAACTTAACCATCTTTGATTCAATGAGCTAGTCAAGTAGAGGCATACTAGTGACACTCTATTTGTCTATGTATTCACACATGTACTAAGTTTCCGGTTAATACAATTCTAGCATGAATAATAAACATTTATCATGATATAAGGAAATATAAATAACAACTTTATTATTGCCTCTAGGGCATATTTCCTTCAGCGCCGACCTGGATTTGGCTAAGAAGACGTCGGAGGAGGAGGCAGTGGAAGGGCAAGCTGACCTCGATCTCCTGGCGTGGTGGCTACTGTGTGTTGGCGTAGGAGATATGCAACACGCTCGTGAAGGTGGTGCAGCCACGGGAGGCAACAGAAAGGGCGGGCTTATCTCAATCTCCTAGCATGGTAGTGCACTTGTTGGAGATGCAACACGTGGTTGAAGGTGGTACAACCATGGGAGGCAGTGCCGGTGATCGTGTGCTAACGACGAGACATCCAGCGGGCAGCAACATCAACTTCCAGTGGTGGATGCGGTGCTAAAGCACGAGGAGGGAGATGACAACATGGTCGGAGCTCCTAATTAGCGAAAGGGTCACGCCAGTGTCTAGGTTGGCGTCTCGGTATTGAGCCCAAATTCCCCATGTGAATGTCCATGCCATCCAAACAACAACATCTGGGTGAGACAATGCCTATTCCGAATTCTAGCCTAGAATACCTACATCTGCGCGACCCTTAGTTTTTCCTGAATCGTTTCCTCCTCATAAAACACTGGAAAAAAGAATTGGTGCACCGCACCGCCACCCGGCCTTATCAGCTGGAAAGTTCTGCCCCCACCTCCTTCCACTAGCTTCGCTAGTGTGGAAACACGAGGAGGCCCCGATCTACCTGATGGGGCTATAGTTTATTCCTTATGTGGGCTTTTAATAAGGTTACGCGGTGGCGCTTCATTATTGGTGACATAGAGGCCTCGATGGCTCATTGGTGTAGATTCTTGTTGAAAGGATTGAAATGGACCTAGAGGGCGTGAATATGTACAGTTACATATTTCACTTAATTATTAACAAGCTTAGGCAATGCAAAATATGAAAGGTGAGTATACACAATTGTTATGATGAGATAACAGACACAATATAATGAGTGCAACAATCTAAACGTGCACATGAGGATGTATCCCGATGTTCACTTCCTTGGAGTAGGAGGCTGGCCCAGCAGGGCTAACTGGCGAGGACTGCTATCTCATGTGCATGGGTGCATGTTAAATATGCAGCGACCAACTATGATGGGCCGCAAAGGTACAATGTTGTTTTATGCTTTTCGAAAAAAATCTTTACAGAAAATTTAGCAAAGCAGGGTTTGAGATTGTTTGAAGGTGCAACTAGAATTTGATTGGGCTGAAATTTGAAATGTAGATTCTCTATTCTATAATATAATGAAGCCACGGAAAAAATCAGGGGGGATATGAAGTGGGAATAATATTTTTGGGTAATAAAAGCCAGGAAAGGGTAATGATGGGATTTGAACTAGGCGTAGGTGTTAGGTTTGTGCTAAAATTGTGAAGTTGCTCCAAAATATCACACAAAGGCCATGTGCAAAGTGTGGAGATGAACCTTGATGTAAAATAATGGTTTAGATATTCACTATTTTACCAAATGACAAAGAATATGGCTTAGGGTTTAATAAAATAATCATTTTAATCTTTGATGTTGTGCAATATGGTGCTTATAAAATTAACATGATGCACAATTAACATCTAAGAAAAATGTTGGTCCTAAATGAACATTTTTTGCTACGAATTATTTTGGTCACTTCTTACAAACCAAATACATCTCAATGGGATTTCCCCCTGAATCCTCATTCTTCAAGTTTCTTTCACGAAATTCTTCCAAACCAAATGAACCCTAAGTCAAGTAGTGTATCCCGATGTTCACTTCCTTGGAGTAGGAGGCTTGCCCAGCTGGGCTGACTGGCGGCGGACTGCTATCTCATGTGCATGGGTGCATATTAAATATGCAGCGCTCAACTGTGATGGGCCGCAAAGGCACAATGTTGTTTTGTGCTTTTCCATAATATTACAAAAAAAAATCAGAAAAGCGGGGTTTGAGATTGTTTGAAGGTGCAATTAGAACTTGATTTGGCTGAAATTTTAAATGTAGATTCTCTATTCTATAATATAATGAAGCTACAAAAAAAAATCATGGGGTATCTCGAGTAGGAATAATATTTGTTTGGTAATAAAGGCCAAGAAAGGGTAATAATGGGGTCTGAACTAGGTGTAGGTGTTATGTTTGTGCTAAAATTGTGAAGTTGCTCCCAAATATCACACAAAGGCCATGTTCAAAGTGAGGAGGTGAACCATTTTTTTAAGCAACCATATATTTCATTAGACAATTTGTTTACAGAGATTACACATATGGTCACTATACGAGACACAAATGCTTGTCAAGCAACTGTGCACAAAGAATTCCAGAAGAGGTAAAACTATTATTCCACCCTTGCGGAAACTCGTGCCTCGCCGAAACATAGTCCACAAACGTCCTCCACCGCTACCATGACAACGTCGGAAAAAGATGAGAACAACCGCCATACCCAGATCTGGGAGAGCACCACCGCATTCAAAGATGCTTTTTGAGCCGATGAAGCGGGTCGCCGCAAGCGACGAGACCGAGTCTTTGTGGCATGTAGGCCGGGGGGTCTTCCCCGTGGTCACCAGATCTCGATGCCGTCAACTTCATCCGATGTAGTCGAAGAAGAGGAATGTCGCCGCCTGCCGTCATCCACGCACCCAACTGCAAGACAATAAACACAACTACAACAGCTGATACGACAGCCGCCCACGAGAGCGTCGTCGGCTGACCACCAGACACGAATTGATGTAAAAGAATGGTTTAGATGTTCACTATTTTACCAAATGACAAAAAATATGGCTTAGTGTTTAATAAAATAATCAAGTTAATCTTTGATGTAGTGCAATATGTTGCTTATAAAATTAACATGATGCACATGCAATATCTAAGAAAATGTTGGTCCTAAATGAACATTTTTTGGTAAGAATTATTTTGGTCACTTCTTACAAACTGAATACATCTCAATGGAATTCCCCCTGAATCCTCATTCTTTTAGTTTTTTTCACGGAATTCTTTGAAACCAAATGAACCCTAAGTCAATTGATTTCTTTTGCGGGCTACATACAGGCTAAACTAAAAAAACTCCCTCCGGTCTTATAAGGTGTTTTGAATATTTCAATGTGGGTTACATACAAACTGAGATGAGTAAACAAACACGTCGAAACGTGTCTACATACACCGACTTACAAAAAGTTAGAATATCTTAGACTCTCTGTTCACAAATATAAGTTATTTTGGCAGTTCAATATTAAAAATGGAGGTGGTACGTTTTAGTGTTTTAGTGTGTTTGTTTAGTCATTTCAGTTAGTATATATACAAGTTCATATTAAAAATATCTACTTAAAACATATGAACGGAGCGAGTAACATTCTGATCGTGATAACACGGACAGAAGAATTTGACGGAGAGACGCTGCAGGTGCTCCACCAAACGGAGCGGTCAAACGGACCGATTAACCTGCACAGGAGCTGCACTACACCTGTCAGAAAGTGGGTCCCCGCTTTCGGTGAGACACACTGGCTGCATACCAAAATGACCATGTCTGGATGCCCCCGGCCAATTCCCACAACGCTCCTATAAAGAAACCAGATCGTGTCCCCGGCCAGGGAGCGCTGCCCCGCCGGCGAACGCGTGTCTTCCAACCTCGCCGTGTCCTTCTCCTCCCACCAGGCCTCGCGAAGCCATGGCAGCGACGGGGCTCAACGCGTACGCGCGGCCATACAGCCGCCGCTCCGCCCGCGCCCACCTCGCTCCGCCAAAGCCCCATCCTTCCATGATGCCGGAGCACCACGGCGCCGCCGGCTACCCGCCACCTTTCCCCTTCCCCGCCAACCACTCCCGCGCCGCCTTCCCGGAGCAGCACTACCCCGGCCCGCTCCCGCCGCGGCCTTTCTTCCCCGAGCACGTCGCCGCGCCGCGTCCTCCCCACGGCCGTCCGCGCGGGCCCGTGTTCAACCCCGAGAAGCTGTATGCGCAGGCGATGCGCAGCTTCAACTGCAAGCACAAGGCGCGAGCGGCCGCGGCCGGGAAGGGCAAGGGAGGAGGACCCGCGACTCGCGCTCTGTTGCCGGCGGCACCGGCGTGCGGGCCGCGGGGGCAGCGGGCCAGGGGCAGGAGCGAGGCGTATGTTCCGGCCGCGCGCGCCGGAGGGCGGGAGAGGTCGCCGTCGCCGGCGCTCACGCGGCGGAGGGCGTGGCCGGTGCCCCCGCCGGCCTGGGCCTGGCACGGCCGCAGCCGCACCACCGTCATGATCCGCAACATCCCCAACAAGCTCACGTAAGCGGCCAGCTAGCCCTACGCCACGCTATCTTCTCCATCTCGTCCTGTTCAGTTCGCGCCTGCGTTTTAGCTGATGGATCTTTCGCGTTTTGGTGTCCGCCGTCGCATGCAGGCGCGCCTCGATGATGAAGCTGCTCGACGACCACTGCGCCCGCGTGAACAGGCGGCGCGGCCCCGGCGCCGTGGCCGCCGCGTACGATTTCCTCTACCTGCCCATGGATTTCAGGTGATCCATCTCATGCTCGCTCTTCTGTCACGGCTTGACAGGGTGATTTCTTGCCTGCATTTTTCATCGTGTTGAAAAACACCACGGTCACGGTCTTCATTCTTGTGTTGCGACGTGCAAATTTAGCAGGCAGCGCTGCAGCAACAAGGGGTACGCCTTCGTCAACTTCACGACGGCGGAGGCGGCGCGCGGGCTGCACTACGCCCTGCACGGCCGCGGCTGGCACCGCTCGCTCGGCAGCGGCAAGATCATCAACATCGGCGCCGCCTACATGCAGGTAATCAACGAACGTGCACGCACGCACGGGGGCCTCCTCCGTCCCGTCGATGCATTCATGCATGCATGCGATCTGTTCTCTGACGCCGTGCGCCGTTGGTGTTTGCAGGGCAGGCAGAGGCTGGTGAGGCACTTCAGCCGCTCCACCTTCGCGTGCCACACCGACGAGTACCTCCCGGCCCTCTTCTCGCCGCCGCGCGACGGCGCCGCCGACCCGCCCCCGGCCGAGCCCAGGCACCTCGGCCGACGTGTCCCTCCGCGCGCCACCCCCGCCGTCCAGCCGTCGGCGCCGGCGCAGCAGCTGGTGTGGATGCGTCGAGGCGAGGCTAGCTAGCCAGCTAGCTAGCTACTCCAAGCATGGCCGCGTGATCTCAAACGATGCAAGTTTCCGCTACGCGCGCTCTGTTGGTTCGCTCGATCGTTCCCGGTGGCGTGGCACGGTCAAGTCCGGAGTCCGGCCATGGCTTCCCTGCTTTCTTTCTCCTTTGGTGCAACGGCCGAGCGGAAGGCTGCTGGGGTTTGGACATTAGCGTAGCAGCTTTATCAAGCTGCAGACTGTAGTAGCCCTGTACTGTCTTCTTTGATCGTGTCGTCTCGTGTAATCCGGGAGCCCCGCCCTATCAGTCCATGTAGCGTGTGGTTTGTTGGCTCGTGTCATCTCGTGTTCTTTCTTTCTTTCCGTCAAAAGAATGCCTTATTTGATCAGAACCAGAAGGCCTGTATGCACTGCCAGCACCAGCATAGCATGTGCATGCATGCAGCTCCGTGTACGTGTACCAGTGGCTATAATCGCAGCGGCTCTGTGTGTTTGATTTGGTGTTAGTCTTTTTAACGTACAGTTTAAAGCGGAGGCAAATTTGACAAATTTGATCTGTGGACAAAATCAAATCACAGAATGAACTGCCCGTGAAACTATTTCACGCGGCTGACCTTTTTGTGTGACGCCCGACACGAAGGCGCCACACTATATTGTGCAACGCCTCACACATAGGCGCTACACGCCTGGCCAGCGTTGCACCCCAGACTGCCTAAAAATTGCTAAGTCATTGTGCAGAGCTTAAGAGATAGGCGCTGCACCGTATAGTGTGGCGCCTAGCTCTCAGGAGATGCACTAGTGGTTGCACTACAAAATGAAGCAACCACTAGTGCAACGCCTAGAAGCTAGGCGCGACACTGTATAGTGTATACAGTGTGGCGTCTAGCTCTCAGGCGCTGCACACTGACTTAGTAATTTTCGGATCACACGGGTGTGACGCTGGCCAGGCATGTAGCGCCTATCTGTGAGGCGTTGTACAGTGTAGTATGGCGCCTTCGTGTAGGGCGTCACACAAAAAGGTCAGCCGCGTGAAATAGTTTGACGAGCAGTTCATTCTATGATTTGATTTCGTCCATAGGTCAAATTTGTCAATTTTGCCTAAAGTGGACATGCAAAAGTGTTGCTGTTGCACCGTGTAGGTGGTCTCGTCTCTTGCCGGAGAAAGAAACAAGTGTTGTCGTCTTGTCTTGCAGAGGTGGGCGTCCCAGGCGGCGTTCTGGCATCGCAGAACCGACGTACCACTGCTTTTCATGCTGCAGGTGCTGCGTGAAGAAGGGAAGGGCAAATTTGACAAATTTGACCCGCGGACGAAATCAAATCACAGAATGAACTGTCCGTGAAACTATTTCACGCGGCTGACCTTTTTGTGTGACGCCCGACACGAAGGCGCCACACTATATTGTGCAACGCCTCACAGATAGGCGCTACACGCCTGGCTAGCGTTGCACCCCCAGACTGCCTAAAAATTGCTAAGTCATTGTGCAGAGCCTAAGAGCTAGGCGCTGCACCGTATAGTGTAGCGCCTAGCTCTCAGGCGCTGCACTAGTGGTTGCACTACAAAATGAAGCAACCACTAGTGCAACGCCTAGAAGCTAGGTGCTACACTGTATAGTGTGGCGCCTAGCTCTCCGGCGCTCCACACTGACTTGGTAATTTTCGGATCACACGGGTGCGACGCTGGCCAGGCATGTAGCGCCTATCTGTGAGGCGTTGCATAATGTAGTGTGGCGCCTTCGTGTCGGGCGTCACACAAAAAGGTTAGCCGCGTGAAATAGTTTCACGTACAGTTCATTCTGTGATTTGATTTGATCCATCGGTCAAATTTGTCAATTTTGCCGAAGGGAAGACGAGCCTCGGGTGCTTCTGCGATTTGCACTATCGGTTGTACCATGCACATATGCTGATATGCTCCATGGACGCCATGGTCCATGGCATGCATGCATGTGTACCTTCAGGATATCCGTGCATGACTGCATGCACCACGCATCTGCGTGATTTTGTGGCAGGTTTTGAAGGAAGGGGGCAAGCAAAAGCGTGCGTACGTAGGGCAGTTGCCGCTTTTGTGCAAAACAAAGCCTGTCGAAAGTGCGAGATGTGCAGCAGAGGGCGGCCGGTTCTGGTGCAAGGCTGCCAACGACATCTCCATCTCCTGTAGTGTACAGTGTACGTACAGGAGCTCGCACCGCATGTCTTGCGTCGTCACGGCCTTGCACCATTCCGTAGCGTAGCCCCACCTCTCCCGCGGTTTCACGCTGTTTCGTGTTCATCCGTTTGACGGATCACTGCGGGAGTACTGTTTGTTGTTTTTATCAGGCAAAGGGGGGAGGAAAGCAAGCACGATGGCTACGGGGAGGGAGCTCGCGCGGCAGCCTTTCGTGGGCCAGGCTTCCCCTGATACTCCTCCGTACGGTGGATCAGAGGGGGAGACGACGGGGTTGGTGCTTCTGTTCTCTTCTGTGTACTCCCACTTTGGATGAGGCGGTGACGAAACGGCATGGAGCCCTCGCTGTTCCTGCTGCCTGGCCTTGCTCCCCTGCGGGTCAACGATGGGAGTCAGGCAGGCAGGCAAAGCCGCAAGGCCGAGAACTCGGCTAAACTTCTTGCGTACAAAATTCTTAAACCACATACTTTTTCACTCGTGCCATCTTAAACTAAATAGTATTGCCAGTTTTAGTACATGAACTTGTACTGGGGAACAGATTCATACAAGAACTCAAAAAACCTTCGTTTCTAAACATAAGCCTTTTTAGAGATTTTCATATGGACTACATACAGATGTATACGTACATATTTTAAAGTGTAGATTCACTCATTTTGCTCTGTATGCAGTCCATACTGTAATCTCTAAAAAGGCTTATATTTCGAAACTATGGGAGTAACAGTTTTACACAAATCTGCTCGAATCTGTACGCGTGGAGTGCCACATCAACGGGCGCGGGCTGACCACATCTATATTTTTGCATAGAACTCCATGAGTTACAGAAGAAAATCAAATATTGGCCCTCACTCGCGCGGGGCGAATAGCAATTTGGAAAAAACGGCCCTGAAATTTCACATATACGTGTCGATCCCATGCAACCCTCCACCCCCTTCCCCCGAAATAAGCCCTCTCTCTTCATATCTCTTAAGCGCACCTAAGGCGACACCGTCTTGGAAGTCGATGTCGGGGATTGACGCTGCCATGGAGCCGTGACTTCGGGATCTAGGGGAGTTCCCTCCTGAGTACGGCATGTACCGAATCCATGGCCTTCTATCGCACTTGGGAACCCGTTTACAATGGGTTTTGGTTAGGTTTACGAGGCGGTTCTTGTTCTTCATGTCTTTGATCGAAAAGTAGGTTTTTTTGTGCAGATTGATGTGAGTTATTATGAGAAACTGATAGTAGACCTTAGTTTTTGGGATTGGGGGTAGGTTTGGAGATGATTTGAGGGGATCTGGGGCTGGGGGTACTCTAGGTCGAGCCCCATGACCTTGTACCGCTCCTCCTGCAACCACCGCTTAACATTGGCGATGCTACGGTCGCTGTGTTGGGTTTGTTGGTGTACATTACTACACCACGGTAGAGCTTAGGTGACACACTTTTGTGGGCAAAAGGTCCACTGATCTCCACAAAATAATTGACGGCGTAGCTTTTAAGTTTTGTCTTCGAATCATGTGTCGACGGAGGTACATCACCGTGGACACAGTAGGTGTCATCAACCACGAAGCAACAACACATCTGTCGGTGTTTGCTTAACAACATGTCGTGTGTCGGCACATGTGTGGCCCTTGACAACTTTTCAGTCGGCATCGGTACACACTTAGTGACGTTAAATGTGTCAGCACACGTAGGGTGTATGGACACGGATTAAGTATCGGCGTAGGTGGCCATGTGTCAATCGTCCGAAGGTTGGAAACTTGGCGCGTGATTTAGGAGCGAGGAGGGAAAATTTTCGGTTGCTCTACCATTTGTCCGTACTAAATATCCCCAAATTGAACCAACTCCTCCCTCAATAAAAAAAGAACCCAACGCCATAACCCTACCGTGCCTACCGTCGCCGCCCTCACGCTCGATCCGCCATCACCGTCGTCCTCATGTTCCAACCCGTCGTCTAGCCATCGTCCTCGCGCTCCACCCCGTCGCCCAGCCACCGTCGAGCTCCACCCCTTGCAATGGTTGTCGGATGTGATACATGATTACAAGTATGGCTAACTTTGAGAGGGGTT
The DNA here is from genome assembly GCF_018294505.1 of Triticum aestivum. Classification (NCBI taxonomy): domain Eukaryota; kingdom Viridiplantae; phylum Streptophyta; class Magnoliopsida; order Poales; family Poaceae; genus Triticum; species Triticum aestivum. The sequence continues at coordinate 107,311,463 of NC_057811.1, forward strand.
GATGCGGTGATGGTGATGGTGGCGACTATGGAGATGAGATGGTAAATGACGGGGGCCATGATTGGAAGATGGCTTATATGATGTTCTCCTCATTGTTTTCTCCGCTCCCTCGGCTCCCTCGTCGTTCTGTTGAGATTCTCGTATATGTAACTTTATAATTGTTGGTTGGTTGGAACTCCTGCAGCCGTGGGCAGCTGGTACGACAGTTGGTACAAGCGCTACCAGACGCCGTCTTGCGCTCTGGTTGCTTTGTTGCTCCTCCAATTCCTTCCTTCTTCTATATGCCTTGTTTTCCTTCTAAGTGATGATTTATCTTCATGTTTTGGCTATTTTCTCGCGGAAACAAATTAAACAAAGATTTCGTGATCTTCCGCATTCATTAGTCATTAGTGGCAATCAAAGTGATTTTCTCGATAATTCCAAAATTATCCGGTTTAAACAACCGTGTGATGATCGTTAAAATATCACTCATCAATCCACGCAACTACATGCGGTGAGCGACCGCCTCTGCTACAAAACCGTACCGCCGCATCAAGCTTCATCCATAGTTTGTATCTCACTGCCGAAGTCCACCATCGGATTTGGAGAGTTGGCCCCTCCCCCCCGCCACGAAGACCATCCGGTGACCACTGCTATCATGGGGCAGTAGAAGGTCGCTGCAGCACGGTGGGCAACTACCACCACCCGGTCAACTGGATGTGGATCACAACCACCAAGTTGTCCAGATCTAAAATAGGGCACCCACACCGGGTCAACCATGAATGATGCCGGAGTTATGGGCGCCTGACATCAGATCCGACCGCCAAGTCCTCTGCATGACGAGGACAATTCTCACCACATAGAAGCCCACACTAGTAGAAAACAGGGCTTTGGTTCAGGCCAGAAAAGGGCATTAATCCCGGTTCTCCTACGAACCGGGACCAATGGGTGCATCAGTCCCGGTTCGTGAGGCTGATGTCTACTATGCAACTTTATTCTTGTAGATTCGTGTTGGGCCTCCAAGCGCAGAGTTTTGTAGGACAATAGCAATTTTCCCTCAAGTGGATGACCTAAGGTTTATCAATCCGTGGGAGGTGTAGGATGAAGATGGTCTCTCTCAAACAACCCTACAACCAAATAACAAAAAGTCTCTTGTGTCCCCAACACACCAAATATAATGGTAATTTGTATAGGTGCACTAGTACGGCGAAGAGATGGTGAAACAAGTGTAATATGGATAGTAGATATTGATTTTTTGTAATGGTAACAATAAAAAACAGCAAGGTAGCAAGTAACAAAAGTGAGCACAAACGATATTGCAATGCTTGAAAACAAGGCCTAGGGTATGTACTTTCGCTAGTGCAATCTCTCAACAATGCTATCTAATCGGATCACATAACCATCCCTCAACGTGCGACGAAGAACCACTCCAAAGTTCTTATCTAGCGGAGAACATAAGAATTTTTTTTGTAGGGTACGAAACCACCTCAAAGTTATTCTTTCTATTTGATCTATTCAAGAGTTCGAACTAAAATAACACAAAGTTATTCTTTCCGTTCAATCTATCAAGAGTTCGTACTAAAATAACACCAAAGCAAATTCTGATTCATAATACTCAATCCAACACAAAGAACCTCAAAGAGTGCCCCAAGATTTCTAACAGAGAAACAAAAGACGAGAACGTGCATCAACCCCTATGCATAGATTACCCCAATGTCACCTCGGGAATGTTGGAGATCGTTGCAGAAATTAAAAAAATTCTACGTATCACCAAGATCAATCTATGGAGTCATCTAGCAACGAGAGAGAGGGGAGTGCATCTACATACCCTTGTAGATCGCGCGCGGAAGCGTTCAAGAGAACGGGGTTGATGGAGTCGTACTCGTCGTGATCCAAATCACCGATGATCCTAGCACCGAACGGACGGCACCTCCGCGTTCAACACACGTACGGAGCGGGGACGTCTCCTCCTTCTTGATCCAGCAAGGGGGGAGGAGAAGTTGATGGAGATCCAGCAGCATGACGGCGTGGTGGTGGAACTAGCGGGATCCCGGCAGTGCTTCGCCAAGCGCAAGCAGGGAGGAAGAGGTGTCACGGGAGGGAGGGAGGCGCCAGGGCTTGGGGTGGTGCTCCCATGCGCCTCCCCACTATATATAGGGGTGGAGGGGGCTGGTTTTTTGCCCTCCAAGTCCATTGGGGCGTTGGCAAAGGTGGGGGAAAGAAATCCCATCATTTCCCTTCCCCACCGATTGTTATCCCCCCTTTTTAGGGATCTTGATCTTATCCCTTCGGGATATGATCTTATTCCTTCTAAGGTGGGATCTTGGTGTGCCTTGACCAGGGGTGTGGGGCCTTGCCCCCACTACCCACGTTCATGTGGGTCCCCCCATGCAGGTGGGCCCCACTTCGGAACCTTCTAGAACCTTCCCGGTACAATACCGAAAAATTCCGAACATTTTCCGGTGGCCAAAATAGGACTTCCCATATATAAATCTTTACCTCCGGACCATTCCGGAACTCCTCGTGACGTCCGGGACTCCGAACAACTTTCGGTTAACCGCATACTAATATCTCTACAACTCTAGCATCACCGAACCTTAAGTGTGTAGACCCTACGGGTTCGGGAGACATGCAGACATGACCGAGACGACTCTCCGGTCAATAACCAACAGCGGGATCTGGATACCCATGTTGGCTCCCACATGTTCCACGATGATCTCATCGGATGAACCACGATGTCGAGGATTCAATCAATCCCGTATACAATTCCCTTTGTCAATCGGTACGTTACTTGCCCGAGATTCGATCGTCAGTATCCCAATACCTTGTTCAATCTCGTTACCGGCAAGTCACTTTACTCGTACCATAATGCATGATCCCGTGACCAAACACTTGGTCACATTGAGCTCATTATGATGATGCATTACCGAGTGGGCCCAGAGATACCTCTCCGTCATACGGAGTGACAAATCCCAGTCTCGATTCGTGCCAACCCAACAGACACTTTCGGAGATACCCGTAGTGCACCTTTATAGCCACCCAGTTACGTTGTGACGTTTGGCACACCCAAAGCACTCCTATGGTATCCGGGAGTTGCACAATCTCATGGTCTAAGGAAATGATACTTGACATTTGGAAAAGCCCTAGCAAACGAACTACACGATCTTGTGCTATGCTTAGGATTGGGTCTTGTCCATCACATCATTCTCCTAATGATGTGATCCCGTTATCAATGACATCCAATGTCCATAGTCAGGAAACCATGACTATCTGTTGATCAACGAGCTAGTCAACTAGAGGCTCACTAGGGACATGTTGTGGTCTATGTATTCACACATGTATTACGATTTCCGGATAACACAATTATAGCATGAACAATAGACAATTATCATGAACAAGGAAATATAATAATAACCATTTTATTATTGCCTGTAGGGCATATTTCCAACAGTCTCCCACTTGCACTAGAGTCAATAATCTAGTTACATTGTGATGAATTGAACACCCATAGAGTTCTGGTGTTGATCATGTTTTGCTCTAGGGAGAGGTTTAGTCAACGGATCTGCTACATTCAGGTCCGTATGTACTTTACAAATATCTATGTCTCCATTTTGAACACTTTCACGAATGGAGTTGAAGCGACGCTTGATATGCCTGGTCTTCCTGTGAAACCTGGGCTCCTTGGCAAGGGCAATAGCTCCAGTGTTGTCACAGAAGAGAGTCATCGGGCCCGACGCATTGGGAATAACTCCTCGGTCGGTAATGAACTCCTTCACCCAGATTGCTTCTTGTGCTGCCTCTGAGGCCGCCATGTATTCCGCTTCACATGTAGATCCCGCCACAACGCTTTGCTTGCAACTGCACCAGCTTACTGCCCCACCATTCAAAATACACACGTATCCGGTTTGTGACTTAGAGTCATCCAGATCTGTGTCGAAGCTAGTTTACGACGAGCTCTTCGTCACCTCCATAAACGAGAAACATATCCTTAGTCCTCTTCAGGTACTTCAGGATATTCTTGACCACTGTCCAGTGTTCCATGCCGGGATTACTTTGGTACCTTCCTACCAAACTTACGGCAAGGTTTACATCAGGTCTGGTACACAGCATGGCATACATAATAGACCCTATGGCCGAGGCATAGGGGATGACACTCATCTTTTCTCTATCTTCTACCGTGGTCGGGCATTGAGCCGTGCTCAATTGCACACCTTGCAATACAGGCAAGAACCCCTTCTTGGACTGATCCATATTGAACTTCTTCAATATCTTGTCAAGGTACGTACTTTGTGAAAGACCAATGAGGCGTCTTGATCTATCTCTATAGATCTTGATGCCTAATATATAAGCAGCTTCTCCAAGGTCCTTCATTGAAAAACACTTGTTCAAGTAGGCCTTTATGCTTCCCAAGAATTCTATATCATTTCCCATCAATAGTATGTCATCCACATATAATATGAGAAATGCTACAGAGCTCCCACTCACTTTCTTGTAAACACAGGCTTCTCCATAAGTCTGTGTAAACCCAAACGCTTTGATCATCTCATCAAATCGAATGTTCCAACTCCGAGATGCTTGCACGAGCCCATAGGTGGAGCGCTGGAGCTTGCATACCTTGTTAGCATTCTTAGGATCGACAAAACCTTCCGGCTGCATCATATACAATTATTCCTTAAGAAAGCCGTTAAGGAATGCCGTTTTGACGTCCATTTGCCATATCTCATAATCATAGTATGCGGCAATTGCTAACATGATTCGGACGGACTTCAGCTTCGCTACGGGTGAGAAAGTCTCATCGTAGTCAACCCCTTGAACTTGTCGATAACCCTTAGCGACAAGTCAAGCTTTATAGATGGTAACATTACCATCCGTATCCGTCTTCTTCTTAAAGATCCATTTGTTTTCTATCGCTTGCCGATCATCGGGCAAGTCTGTCAAAGTCCATACTTTGTTTTCATACATGGATCCTATCTCGGATTGCGTGGCTTCAAGCCATTTGTTGGAATCTGGGCCCGCCATTGCTTCTTCATAGTTCGAAGGTTCACCATTGTCTAACAACATGATTTCCAGGACAGGGTTGCCATACCACTCTGGTGTGGAACGTGTCCTCGTGGACCTACGAAGTTCAGTAGTGACTTGATCCGATGTACCTTGATCATCATCATTAGCTTCCTCTCTAGTCAGTGCAGGCACCACAGGAACATCTTCCTGAGCTGCGCTACTTTCCGGTTCAAGAGGTAGTACTTCATCAAGTTCCACTTTCCTCCCACTTACTTCTTTCGAGAGAAACTCTTTCTCCAGAAAGGACCCGTTCTTGGCAACAAAGATCTTGCCTTCGGATCTGAGGTAGAAGGTATACCCAAAGGTTTCCTTAGGGTATCCTATGAAGACGCATTTTTCCGACTTGGGTTCGAGCTTTTCAGGTTGGAGTTTCTTGACATAAGCATCGCATCCCCAAACTTTTAGAAACGATGGCTTAGGTTTCTTCCCAAACCATAATTCATACGGTGTCGTCTCAACGGATTTCGACGAAGCCCTATTTAAAGTGAATGCGGCAGTCTCTAAAGCATAGCCCCAAAATGAGAGCGGTAGATCGGTAAGAGACATCATAGATCGCACCATATCCAATAGAGTGCGATTACGATGTTCAGACACACCATTTCGCTGAGGTGTTCCAGGCGGCGTGAGTTGTGAAACTATTCCACATTTCCTTAAGTGTGTGCCAAATTCGTGACTCAAATATTCTCCACCACGATCTGATCGTAAGAATTTTATTTTCCTGTCACGTTGATTCTCAACCTCACTCTGAAATTCCTTGAACTTTTCAAAGGTCTCAGACTTGTGTTTCATTAGGTAGACATACCCATATCTACTCAAGTCATCAGTGAGAGTTAGAACATAACGATAGCCACCGCGAGCCTCAACACTCATTGGACCGCACACATCAGTATGTATGATTTCCAATAAGTTGGTTGCTCGCTCCATTGTTCCGGAGAACGGAGTCTTGGTCATCTTACCCGTGAGGCATGGTTCGCACGTGTCAAATGATTCGTAATCAAGAGACTCTAAAAGTCCATCAGCATGGAGCTTCTTCATGCGCTTGACACCAATGTGACCAAGACGGAAGTGCCACAAGTATGTGGGACTATCATTATCAACCTTACATCTTTTGGTATTCACACTATGAATATGTGTAACACTACATTCGAGATTCATTAAGAATAAACCATTAACCAGCGGGGCATGACCATAAAACATATCTCTCATATAAATAGAACAACCATTATTCTCGGATTTAAATGAGTAGCCATCTCGAATTAAACGAGATCCTGATACAATGTTCATGCTCAAAGCTGGCACTAAATAACAATTATTGAAGTTTAAAACTAATCCCGTAGGTAAATGTAGAGGTAGCGTGCCGACGGCGATCACATCGACCTTGGAACCATTCCCGACGCGCATCGTCACCTCGTCCTTTGCCAGTCTCCGTTTATTCCGCAGCTCCTGCTTTGAGTTACAAATATGAGCAACCGCACCGGTATCAAATACCCAAGAGCTACTACGAGTGCTGGTAAGGTACACATCAATAACATGTATATCACATATACCTTTGGTGTTGCTGGCCTTCTTGTCCGCTAAGTACTTGGGGCAGTTCCGCTTCCAGTGACCACTTCCCTTGCAATAAAAGCACTCAGTCTCAGGCTTGGGTCCATTCTTTGGCTTCTTCCCGGCAACTGGCTTACCGGGCGCGGCAACTCCCTTGCCGTCCTTCTTGAAGTTCTTCTTACCCTTGCCTTTCTTGAACTTAGTGGTTTTATTCACCATCAACACTTGATGTTCCTTTTTGATCTCCACCTCCGCTGATTTCAGCATTGAATATACCTTAGGAATGGTCTTTTCCATCCCCTGCATATTGAAGTTCATCACAAAGCTCTTGTAGCTCGGTGGAAGCGACTGAAGGATTCTGTCAATGACCGCGTCATCCGGGAGATTAACTCCCAGCTGAGTCAAGCGGTTGTGTAACCCAGACATTTTGAGTATGTGCTCACTGACAGAACTATTTTCCTCCATCTTACAACTGAAGAACTTGTCGGAGACTTCATATCTCTCAACCCGGGCATGAGCTTGGAAAACCATTTTCAGCTCTTCGAACATCTCATATGCTCCGTGTTGCTCAAAACGCTTTTGGAGCCCCGGTTCTAAGTTGTAAAGCATGCCGCACTGAACAAGGGAGTAATCATCAGCATGCTGCTGCCAAGCGTTCATAACGTCTTGGTTCTCTGGGATGGGTGCGTCACCTAGTGGTGCTTCTAGGACATAATCTTTCTTGGCAGCTATGAGGATGATCCTCAGGTTCCGGACCCAGTCCGTATAGTTGTTGCCATCATCTTTCAGCTTGGTTTTCTCTAGGAACGCGTTGAAGTTGAGGGCAACATTAGCGTGGACTATTTGATCTACAAGACATATTGTAAAGATTTTAGACTAAGTTCATGATAATTAAGTTCATCTAATCAAATTATTCAATGAACTCCCACTCAGATAGACATCCCTCTAGTCATCTAAGTGAAACATGATCCGAGACTCGGCCGTGTCCGATCATCACATGAGACGGGCTAGTCAACATCGGTGAACATCTTCATGTTGATCGTATCTTCTATACGACTCATGCTCGACCTTTCGGTCTTCCATGTTCCGAGGCCATGTCTGTACATGCTAGGCTCGTCAAGTCAACCTAAGTGTATTGCGTGTGTAAATCTGGCTTACACCCGTTGTATTCGAACGTTAGAATCTATCACACCCGATCATCACGTGGTGCTTCGAAACAATGAACCTTCGCAACGGTGCATAGTTAGGGGGAACACTTTCTTGAAATTATTGCGAGGGATCATCTTATTTAAGCTACCGTCGTTCTAAGCAAATAAGATGTAAAACATGATAAACATCACATGCAATCAAATAGTGACATGATATGGCCAGTATCATATTGCTCCTTTGATCTCCATCTTTGGGGCGCCATGATCATCTTCGTCACCGGCATGACACCATGATCTCCATCATCATGATCTCCATCATCGTGTCTTCATGAAGTTGTCACGCCAACGATTACATCTACTTCTATGGCTAACGTGTTCAGCAATAAAGTAAAGTAATTTACATGGCGTTATTCAATGACACGCAGGTCATACAAAAAATAAAGACAACTCCTATGGCTCCTGCCGGTTGTCATACTCATCGACATGCAAGTCGTGATTCCTATTACAAGAACATGATCAATCTCATACATCACATATATTTCATTCATCACATCCTTTTGGCCATATCACATCACAAGGCATATGTTGCAAAAACAAGTTAGACGTCTTCTAATTGTTGTTGCATGTTTTTACGTGGCTTCTATAGGTTTCTAGCAAGAACGTTTCTTACCTACGTAAAACCACAATGTGATATGCCAACTTCTATTTACCCTTCATAAGGACCCTTTTCATTGAATCCGATCCGACTAAAGTGGGAGAGACAGACACCCGCTAGCCACCTTATGCAACTAGTGCATGTCAGTCGGTGGAACCTGTCTCACGTAAGCGTACGTGTAAGGTCGGTCCGGGCCGCTTCATCCCACGATGCCGCCGAAACAAGATAAGACTAGTAGTGGCAAGAAAATTGACAACATCTACGCCCACAACAAGTTTGTGTTCTACTCGTGCATAGAAACTACGCATAGACCTAGCTCATGATGCCACTGTTGGAGATCGTTGCAGAAATTAAAAAAATTCTACGTATCACCAAGATCAATCTATGGAGTCATCTAGCAACGAGAGAGAGGGGAGTGCATCTACATACCCTTGTAGATCGCGCGCGGAAGCGTTCAAGAGAACGGGGTTGATGGAGTCGTACTAGTCGTGATCCAAATCACCGATGATCCTAGCACCGAACGTAAGGCACCTCCGCGTTCAACACACGTACGGAGCGGGGACGTCTCCTCCTTCTTGATCCAGCAAGGGGGGAGGAGAAGTTGATGGAGATCCAGCAGCATGATGGCGTGGTGGTGGAACTAGCGGGATCCCGGCAGGGCTTCGCCAAGCGCAAGCGGGGAGGAAGAGGTGTCACGGGAGGGAGGGAGGCGCCAGGGCTTGGGGTGATGCTCCCATGCGCCTCCCCACTATATATAGGGGTGGAGGGGGCTGGTTTCTTGCCCTCCAAGTCCATTGGGGCGTTGGCAAAGGTGGGGGAAAGAAATCCCATCATTTCCCTTCCCCACCGATTGTTATCCCCCCTTTTTAGGGATCTTGATCTTATCCCTTCGGGATATGATCTTATTCCTTCTAAGGTGGGATCTTGGTGCGCCTTGACCAGGGGTGTGGGGCCTTGCCCCCACTACCCACGTTCATGTGGGTCCCCCCATGCAGGTGGGCCCCACTTCGGAACCTTCTAGAACCTTCCCGATACAATACCGAAAAATCCCGAACATTTTCCGGTGGCCAAAATAGGACTTCCCATATATAAATCTTTACCTCCGGACCATTCCGGAACTCCTCGTGACGTCCGGGATCTCATCCGGGACTCCGAACAACTTTCGGTTAACCGCATACTAATATCTCTACAACTCTAGCGTCACCGAACCTTAAGTGTATAGACCCTACGGGTTCGGGAGACATGCAGACATGACCGAGACGACTCTCCGGTCAATAACCAACAGCGGGATCTGGATACCCATGTTGGCTCCCACATGTTCCACGATGATCTCATCGGATGAACCACGATGTCGAGGATTCAATCCATCCCGTATACAATTCCCTTTGTCAATCGGTACGTTACTTGCCCGAGATTCGGTCGTCAGTATCCCAATACCTTGTTCAATCTCGTTACCGGCAAGTCACTTTACTCGTACCGTAATGCATGATCCCGTGACCAAACACTTGGTCACATTGAGCTCATTATGATGATGCATTACCGAGTGGGCCCAGAGATACCTCTCCGTCATACGGAGTGACAAATCCCAGTCTCGATTCGTGCCAACCCAACAGACACTTTCGGAGATACCCGTAGTGCACCTTTATAGCCACCCAGTTACGTTGTGACGTTTGGCACACCCAAAGCACTCCTATGGTATCCGGGAGTTGCACAATCTCATGGTCTAAGGAAATGATACTTGACATTTGGAAAAGCCCTAGCAAACGAACTACATGATCTTGTGCTATGCTTAGGATTGGGTCTTGTCCATCACATCATTCTCCTAATGATGTGATCCCGTTATCAATGACATCCAATGTCCATAGTCAGGAAACCATGACTATCTGTTGATCAACGAGCTAGTCAACTAGAGGCTCACTAGGGACATGTTGTGGTCTATGTATTCACACATGTATTACGATTTCCGGATAACACAATTATAGCATGAACAATAGACAATTATCATGAACAAGGAAATATAATAATAACCATTTTATTATTGCCTCTAGGGCATATTTCCAACAGGGAATCCGCGAGTTGAGTGCCAAAATATATCTCAAGTGAATCAATATAATACCCCATTGTCAACACGAGTATTCATATGCAAGACATATATCAGGTGCTCTCAAATCCATAAAAGTATTCAATCCAAATAAACGAAATCTCAAAGGGAAAAATCAATTCATCACAACAACATAGAGAGGGGAAAACACCATATGATCCAACTATATTAACAAAGCCCGTGATATATCAAGATCGTGACATCTCAAGAACACAAGAGAGAGAGTGAGATATTAAACACATAGCTACTGGTACAAACCCTCAGCCCGAGGGTGGACTACTCCCTCCTCATCACGGTGGCCGCCGGGATGATGAAGATGACCATCGGTTATGATTCCCCCTCCAGCAGGGTGCCGGAACGGGGTCTAGATTGGTTTCGTGTCTACAGAGGCCTGCGGCGGCGGAACTTCTCATCTAGGGTCACCGCGAGCTTTTTTGGAATATTTGACGATTTATAGGGCGAAGAGGCGGTGCGGGAGGTCACGGAGGTGTGCACAACCCACAGGGGCGCGCCTGGGGTCCCAGGCGCGCCCTGGTGGGTTGTGCCCCCCTCGGGGCACCCCCAGGTGCTGCTCTGGCGAATTGGATGTCCTCTGTTCCATTAAAAATCCATAAAAAGTTTCGCCGCGTTTGGACTCCGTTTGGTATTGATTTTCTGCGATGTAAAAAACAAGCAAAAAACAGCAACTGGCATTGGGCGCTATGTCAATAAGTTAGTCCCAAAAAATGATATAAAGTTGCTATAAAATGATTGTAAAACATTGAAGAATGATAATATAGCAGCATGAATACTTCATAAATTATAGATACGTTGGAGACGTATAAGAGGCCAGGGCGCCGGCCGGGCCGGGGTCTCGGTTCGTCTGACCCCTTTGGTCCCGATTGCAGACACAAACCGGGACTAAAGGGCCTTGCTCCTGGCGCAGCCCCTTTAGTCCCGGTTGGTGTCTGGAACCGGGACCACAGGTTGTCCTTTAGTCCCAGTTTTAGACACAAACCGGGACTAGAGTTTTACCTATATATATCCACGCCCCCATCTCCTCTGTTTTTTGGCCGTGGAAAGGGTGGGAGGTGTGCTGCTCTCTGTTTCACCTCCTATGCACATGAGGTGTTCGATGAAATGTCGGAGCAACACTTAAGCTTTCTACTCTCCAAGCTCGACCTCCAAGCTCCATTTTCCCCAAGATTTGTCTAGGTTTGGCGGTCACCAACTACACAAGTGTTCTAAAAGGTTAGCTACTTCATCCTTTCATCTCTCACTGCTAGTTTAGCTCATTTCAAATGCTCTATAAGTAGAGTGGTTTGTGGGTTTTAGTGTAGGAGTGTATGTGGGAGTTCTTTTGATTTAGATGCACAATTTGAGCTCAAATTAACTTCTTAGAGTCTGCACATGTGTTGGGTGCCGTCCCGTCCCTGTCCTCACCGCCGTCGATCGCCCGCGCCGCTCTTGTTGCTGGCACCACCATGGTGAGCCTCTTGTTCTTATCTTCTTTTTAAAAGAAAAAATTCTTACTTGTATGATTTAGATAGATACTTGTATGATTTTCTTACTTTTATTATTGTTTGTTATTATATAGTGCCATCGTTTTGGTATCTGCCCCCGTCGTCCCTCGTCCGGTCTATGATTCGGATGTGGTATATTATCTTTTATAACTATTTGTTTCATTTAGTGTTTATGACAATTATGTCGACCAACATGATATAGATGTCGGATTTCGGGTTCCGCAAACTCTTGAGAGGTTCGAACTCCGGGGTGCGTGCGAAGAACTCGTGCTCCCCAGTCTGCCGTTAATCTCTCGGCCTAGCTCGAAGAACTGTAAGGAAAAGGGACACAACAGTTTACCCAGGTTCGGGCCACCTTGCGGTGTAAAACCCTACTCCTGCTTTGTGGTGGATTGGCCTCGGGGGGCTAAGGATGAACTAGTACAGTGGCGAACAGCCTCAGGAGGAGAGGTGTTCTTGGGCTCGGGTGAGCTAGTGAGTGTGAGGGTGGAATGGATGATCCGTCCCCCTCTATGGTGGAGGCTAAGTCCTATTTATAGTGGCCTTGGTCCTCTTCCCAAATGAAGGCGGGAAGAGATCCCACAATGGCTAAATTCGAAGGGCGACAACTAGTACATGCTATCCTGACAAAAGTAGTCTTCGCCTGCAAAAGCCTCTGGTCGTGACGCCGTTGTGGGCTCGGTGATGACCTTCGTCCTGCCGTCCTGGCGGTCTTGGTCTTGTTGCACGGGAATGGAAACCTTTGGCTGATTCCTCGGGACCCCGCGCCTGCGCTTGCCTCCTTAGCACCAAAGAGGAAACTGGTACACTGCGCCCGCTAGCGCTCGCCTGGCCTTGGTCATCATGGTTCACGTCATCTGAACCTCGCGAGGTGAAGCTTGCATAGGAATCTCCACTCCTCAGGAGCCAGCCTGAGGAGGCCGCTCCTGCTGAAGGCCTTGGTGTCGTTCGCCTCGTGAGGCTTGGCCCCTCCGCGAGGGTCTTGCGTTGTTGTCGCTGAAGTTGGGCCGTACCAGGCCGTCGATGGAGCCACCACTAAAAAAAAGACACATCCGTGACATTTTGGGCCGAACGAATTTTTTTTCATCATACATATGACACTTCTAGACGATAATTGTGACAAAACCCGGTATCATCATAGTGTTGGGGAACGTAGTAATTTCAAAAAATTTCTACGCACGCGCAAGATCATGGTGATGCATAGCAACGAGAGGGGAGAGTGTTGTCCACGTACCCTCGTAGACCGAAAGCGGAAGCGTTAACACAACGCGGTTGATGTAGTCGTATGTCTTCACGATCCGACCGATCAAGTACCGAACGCACGGCACCTCCGAGTTCAGCACACGTTCAGCTCGATGACGTCCCTCGAACTCCGATCCAGCCGAGTGTTGAGGGAGAGTTTCGTCAGCACGGCGGCGTGGTGACGATGATGATGTTCTACCGACGCAGGGCTTCGCCTAAGCACCGCTACGATATTATCGAGGTGTAATATGGTGGAGGGGGCACCGCACACGGCTAAGAGATCAATGATCAATTGTTGTGTCTATGGGGTGCCCCCTGCCCCCGTATATAAAGGAGCAAGGGGGAGGCCGCCGGCCAAGGAGGAGGGGCGCGCCAAGGGGGAGTCCTACTCCCACCGGGAGGAGGGCTCCTCCTTTCCCTGTTGGAATTAGGAGAAGGGAAGGGAGAAGGAGAAAGAAGGAAGGGGGCACCCCCCTCCCTAGTCCAATTCGGACTAGTCCATGGGGAGGGGTGCGGCCACCCTTTGGGGCCTTTCTCTCCTTTCCCGTATGGCCCATTAAGGCCCAATACGAATTCCCGTAACTCTCCGGTACTCCGAAAAATACCCGAATCACTCGTAACCTTTCCGAAGTCCGAATATAGTCGTCCAATATATCGATCTTTACGTCTCGGCCATTTTGAGACTCCTCGTCATGTCCCCGATCTCATCCGGGACTCCGAACTCCTTCGGTACATCAAAACACATAAACTCATAAATATAACCATCATCGTAACGTTAAGCGTGCGGACCCTACGGGTTCGAGAACTATGTAGACATGACCGAGACACCTCTCCGGTCAATAACCAATAGCGGAACCTGGATGCTCATATTGGCTCCCACATATTCTACGAAGATCTTTATCGGTCACACCGCATAACAACATACGTTGTTCCCTTTGTCATTGGTATGTTACTTGCCCGAGATTCGATCGTCGGTATCTTAATACCTAGTTCAATCTCGTTACCGGCAAGTCTCTTTACTCGTTCCGTAATACATCATCCCGCAACAAACTTATTAGTTGCAATGCTTGCAAGGCTTAAGTGATGTGCATTACCGAGAGGGCCCAGAGATACCTCTCCGACAATCGGAGTGACAAATCCTAATCTCGAAATACGCCAACCCAACAAGTACCTTCGGAGACACCTGTAGAGCACCTTTATAATCACCCAGTTACATTGTGACATTTGGTAGCACACAAAGTGTTCCTCCGGTAAACGGGAGTTGCATAATCTCATAGTCATAGGAACATGTATAAGTCATGAAGAAAGCAATAGCAACATACTAAACGATCGAGTGCTAAGCTAACGGAATGGGTCAAGTCAATCACATCATTCTCCTAATGATGTGATCCCGTTAATCAAATGACAACTCATGTCTATGGCTAGGAAACATAACCATCTTTGATCAACGAGCTAGTCAAGTAGAGGCATACTAGTGACACTCTGTTTGTCTATGTATTCACACATGTATCATGTTTCCGGTTAATACAATTCTAGCATGAATAATAAACATTTATCATGATATAAGGAAATAAATAATAACTTTATTATTGCCTCTAGGGCATATTTCCTTCACATAGATGTGGTGGGCTCATACTTCTATGACAAAAAATCATGACAGAAAATGGGCTTTTCGTCCTGGGCGGGCCAGAGACGCAGCTGCATGACATTCTTTGGGCCGTCCATGATGGAAAAAATCGTGGTAGAAGCGAGGGCGAGGAAAATTTCGGGGAGTTCCCGGTTACGGTGGGAGGTCGGGGGCCGAGCGATGCGCGTTTCTCTCGTACACGTACGCGCGCGTGTGCGAGGCGTTGGCTCTCACTGAACCCGAGCGAGGCGTTGGGCTCTAATTGAACCCGAGCGATTGCACTGCAGGCTACGCGTTACTGAACTCGAGCGATTCCTTCGCTACTGCTGCTAACTGAAGCCGATCGATTGGATGAAAAGTGAGCGTTGCGTGGGGGGGGGGGGGGGGGTTGGCTGAACAGTGAGCGGTGGCGTTGCCTCTGGATGAACAGGACCCCGTGGTGTGGAGGGCTGGATGAACAGTAGACGGTGGAGGGGTGCCCGTGGAGGGGTGGTTGAACAGGACCCCGTGGTGTGGAGGGCTGTATGAACAGTAGACAGTGGAGGGGTGGTTGAACAGTAGCCGGTGGAGTAGCGCGCGGTGGAGGCTGGATGAACAGGAGCCCGTGGAGGCTGGAGGAGGTCGACGGTAGCCCGTGGAGGCTGGAGGTGGTCGACGGTGGAGATGAACAGTATCCCGTGGAGTCCCGTTTTGCGGTACGCCACACCCCTCCCGATGAACAGGACCCCCGTTTCGACCGTAGGAGGTCCGTTTCGTCCGTTTTGCGGTACGCCACATCCCTCCCGATCAACAGGACCCCCGTTTCGACCGTAGGAGGTCCGTTTCCTCCGTTTTGCGGTACGCCACACCCCTCCCGATCAACAGGACCCCAGTTTCCATCGCCTGTTCCGTCCAAGCCCTCCCGATGAACATGACCAAGCATTCCGTTCCGACCCAGCCGGTTGGCTCCCACGCGTTCTGTTCCCTCCCGATGAACACGACGCATTCCGTTGCCTCCCCATGAACACGACGCATTCCGTTGCCTCCCCATGAACACGACGCATTCCAATGCCTCCCCATGAACACGACGACGACGCTGTTTCTCCGTTCCGACCCAGCCATGTACACGAGCCCTGGCCGTACGTATGCGCGAGTAGGCGTTCGAGAACCCGCCCGTATGTACACATACGTGGCCGTATTTTCTTTCTTGCACCCTGGCCGCTGTACGTACGTGTACATGCTACGTGCCGCCTCTACTACGACACGTACGCGCCTCTACTACGACACGTGTGCGCCTCTACATCCACCAGTATATATGTACATACACGTTCGCGACCAGAATGACAACGCTACGTACGCTTCGACCAGGTGGGTCCCGACTGTCAGGCACTACCTTGCGTGCGAAGATGTAGCTGGTGGGTCCCAGCAGTCAGGGGGGCGAATCGTTTTGTTTTGTTTTGCCCAGACGCACTTCCTTGCGTGCGAAGGTGGAGCTGGTGGGTCCTAGCAATCAGGGGGAACGTTTTTTTCGTGAAATACGGTGGCCCGTCCGGTGGATCCCCGCTATCAGGTGGAGGAATAATTATTTTGCACGTAATAAGGAGGCACTTCCTTGCTGCGGCCGTGGACCCAGCAGTCAGCCTCTCCACGTACAGTCCACGTCCGATGGAAGCCGTTCCTTGACCACGTTGACCACGCCGCACCAAGAGCACCAGGGCGGTGGACGACGGCGAGGCCTAGGAAGGGGACGACGCAGAGCCGGGGAAGACGCGGCTGTGGATGCCCACGCGTAGAGGAGTACGAGGGTTCACTGGTTCACTGCGGTGTGAGGCTGCCGTCGCCGCAGAATAACAGGGGGTGTGGGTGAGTAGAGGGATGGCCTGGCCAGCGGTGGGAGTAGTAGGGGGCGGTGAGGCCTCCGCCGCATCGCAGCCGGCCACGGGAGGCAGGAGCACGAGGCACGACCGGCACTGGTTTGGGCGGCTGGAGCAAGAAGACCAGAGGTTGAAGAAGCACTACGGCTGTTGGATGGACATCGTACTGTCACTGGAGCTAGAATCGTGCATATTGACTAAGTTGACAAAGCCCTCCGTCCCCGTCAACTTAGTAGGCCCACAAGTCAGCCTGCCACTATATTGGATCCCAGCTAACAGGAGGAGTATTCATTTTTTTTGTGCGTAATAAGGAGGCACTTCCTTGCGTGCGAAGATATAGCTGGTGGGTCCGAGCTGTCAACGGCGGTAACATTTTTTTCGCGAAATACAGAGGCCCTTTCGGTGGGTCCCTGATGTCAGGTGGAGGAATCATTATTTTGCGCGTAATAAGGAGGCATTTCCTTGCGTGCGGCCGTGGACCCAGCTGTCGGCCTCTCCACGTACAGTCCACTTTGGATGCATGTCGGTCATTGACCACGTTGACCAGGCCGCGCCGAGAGCACCAGGGCGGTGGACGACGGCGAGGCCTAGGAAGGGAACTACACGGAGGCAGGGAAGACTCGTCAATTGTTTCCCACGCGGAGGGGAGTACGACTGTACGAGGGTTTACTGGTTCGTCTGCCGTCGCTGGAGAATAACAGCAGGTGTGGATGAGTAGAGGGATGGCTAGGCCAGCGATGGGAGTACGGTGGGGCGGTGAGGCCTGCGCGGCAGCAGAGCCGGCCGCGGGGAGGAGGGAGCAGGCAGTCCCGCCGGCGCTTGTTTGAGCGGCTGGAGCAGGAAGAGCAGAGATTTAAGAAGCACGACGGCCGTTGGATGGACATCGTACGATCACTGGAGCTAGAATCGTTCATATTGACTAAGTTGACAAAGCCCTCCGTACCCGTCAACTTAGTAGGCCCACAAGTCAGCCTCCCACCATGGTGGGTCCCAGCTAGCAGGGGGAGTATTCATTTTTCTGTGCGTAATAAGGAGGCACTTCCGGTGGGTCCGAGCTGAGAGCGGGGGGGGGGGGACGTTTTTTTCGTGAAATACGGTGGTCCATCCGGTGGGTCCCAGCAGTCAGGGGCAAACGTTTTTTTCGCGAAATACGGTGGCCCGTCCGGTGGGTCCCAGCAGTCAGGGGGAAACGTTTTTTCATGAAATACCGGTGGCCCGTTCGGTGGGTCCCTGCTGTCAGGTGGAGGAATAATTATTTTGCGTGTAATAAGGAGGCACTTCCTTGCGGCTGCCGTGGACCGAGCTATCAGCCTCTCCACGTACAGTACTCTTCCGATGGAAGTCGGTCGTTGACCACATTGACCACGCCGCGCCGAGAGCACCACAGCGGTGGATGACGGCGAGGCCTAGGAAGGGGACGACGTGGAGCCGGGGAAGACGCGGCAGTGGATGCCCATGCGGAGAGGAGTATGAGGGTTCACTGGTTCGGCTGCGGTGTGAGGCTGCCGTCGCCGCAGAATAACAGGGGGAGTGGGTGAGTGGAGGGATGGCCTGGCCAGTGGTGGGAGTAGTATGGGGACGGTGAGGCCTCCGCGGCAGCACAGCCGGCCACGGGAGGCAGGAGCATGCGGCACGACCGGCGCTGCTTTGGGCGGCTGGGGCAAGAAGACCAGAGGTTGAAGAAGCACTACGGCCGTTGGATGGACATCATTGACCACGCTGCGCCGAGAGCACCAGGGCGGTGGACGACAGCGAGGCCTACGAAGGGAACAACACGGAGCCGGGGAAGACACAACAGTGGCTGCCCACGCGGTGGAGAGTACGAGGGTTGACTGGTTCGGCTGCCGTCGCCAGAAAATAACAGGAGGTATGGGTGAGTAGAGGGATAGACAGGCCAGGGATGCGGGTACGGGCCGTGAGGCCTGCCTGGCAGCACTGCCGGCCACGGGAGGCAGGAGCAGGCGGTTCCGACGGCGCTGGTTTGGGCGGCTGGGGCAGGAAGATCAGAGACTGAAGAAGCACGATTGCCGTTAGATTGACATCTAACGGTCTGACGCTGGTAGAGTCGATTGTTGACTAAGTTTCTTTTTTGAGAAACCATGTGTACGCATGAACTTAGTAGGCCCACAAGTCAGCCTCCAAATCTGTGGCAGACAACATAAAGCCCATTTGCTATTTTTTATAATTTGCAGCCCATTTGCTAATTCTTAAGTAATTTATTACAGCCCATTTTCTGCCCAGGACCACGGTCAAAAAGTTCAACCTTATTTTGCATATTTCGGTGGAGTCCGAACTGTTGTAAACCCGAAATGATAAACATTTTTTTAAGAACTTATTGATTTGCCAAAAAAATCGTTTTGTTTTTGTAAGCAAATAAGACGTGGGACAATTGAGTTGGTTTAAGGGAAAACCAGTGGTAAAAAAATCAGCGCTGGGTGGGAAAAAACGACAAAAATAAGGATGTAAATATGAAAAGGGAATTTTATGTGTTTTTAATATAATGATACGTGTATATGAACTAGTAAAACTATAGGTAGAGATTAGAAAACGGATGTAGGACATGCGTTTCAAGAGGAAAATAGAACTGGGCTGTGTGTTTGATTCAGTAAAAAAACTGCCTGCGGATGTTGTAAGACAAAATATAACTAACGCTGGCGGGCCAGAGGCCAGTAGATACCTGCTGGATCTGTGTGCCCCGTTGTCGTCATGGGCTGGGCCTGTTAAAAACAAAACCAACCCTGGGCAGTCTACAGCCCAGTTGAAACTTGCTCGACCTGAAAAAACAATATACGTGCTCAATAAACGAGAGAATTCTGCAAGTACAGACTAATAACTGGGATGCAACACGGATATTGTGTTTTTATCGTGATAATAAGTGCATGCACTTGTTTCGAAAAAATTGGAGAACTGGGAATTCGAACGGCGGGTGCTTATGCTACCCATCAAATAAAAATCAGGTGATTGAAAATTCATTTCGAAACAAATGATTCAGCTTTATATCCACGTCGACCCTCGGCATGATGGTTGGAAGCAAATGCAAGTTCATACCAAAAGATCGTTAACAACAATACCAACTTGCGGACGACAAGGTAGTACAACTACCAATACCAAACTAACTTATAATATTTTTACTCCTTGCCCTAGTGTTCGTCTGGTAGAAAATCTTGTAGAGGACCAGCCCCCGCTCCTTCTCTTGCTCCAGGTCCGCGAGGTGGTACTAGTGCATCACCCAGTTGGTCCTCTGCTGGTCGAAGTTCTTGTTGGTGTTCAACACCAGAACCGTTTTTGCTACCCGTCGGCCGGCCGTTGACCATCACCGGCAAGGTATTGCCGGTCTTCTGCCACATCGCGTGCATGCCGCACTCCGACTGTATCTTGCGATGCGTCCACGTGACCCTTTTGAACGCCCTGGAATTGCGCTGGAAGAAATGCTTCCTTAGGCCACTCAGTGTGATACCTGCAGTATTATGGAATACAGGTTTTAGTGTACCTAGTTGGCATTTTCATAACATCTTTGGCATGTTGCAGTCACTTGTTTCACTTTTTATTAACTGTCAAATTGTAATTGCTTCACCAGGTCTGCGTCTAAAAAGAAAAATAGAGCTATAAACAAAGGAATATGTTTGTGCAAGTAGACGGCCGATCGGTGTCTTACCTGGAAGTTTCTCGGGTTGGGTGTAGCATATGCCGTGCTCGCTGTCGATGGTTGGTATGAACAAATCGATGAGAGACTGAAATCTCGCGCTGTCAGCACTCACTTTGGCCCAAGGTGCTCGATCAGCTCCTGATCCGTGGGATCGAACTTGACGCCAGCCGGCAGCACCGGCCAATCCTTCTTCGACTTGCATCGGTAATTCCAGTTATATGGTACTCAATGTATGATCAATCGACTGTTTTAAGTGAATGATGAAAGATTTCGACAGATAAGTGGTACTCCAAATCCGAAGTCCAGAATACCCGAACACGCCGCCGGGATTCTTGTGTCACCTCACGCGCAGCGTGTTGTCACGTCAATTCAATGTGTGGACATGATGAATAATTTGACCGACGTATACTAGTACTGCTACTGTACTACTTACTAGTCGTATTCAGTGTCACAATTTATACATAGGTTTAACTAACAAGTACGCACTTGAAGCCTAACTGATATATATATATATATATATATATATATATATATATGGCTTCTGCGCAACATCTCCATCATCATTATCAGTACATCCTACGCAGGTGAGTTAGGATGTAATCTCCATCAACATCTCCCAGGAAGGTATCTATCCTTCAAACCAGAGGAGTGCTTCAAACTAACAACAGTACATAATATCCAACAAAAGAGGGTCGTGCTACAGCAGCAGAATACATGGCTCAGTCTAGATATCAGCCCAAATCAAGTTGTGCATATTTGCTGTTGGCATGAACCACATCGCCGCATGTCGGGTTTGCAAAAGCCATCCATCGCATGGAAGCTTGATGCCTTTCACACACTGAAGATTATCTGGCAACAAGCTGTGTCGACGAATCTCTGGATATGGTGATTCATGAAACCCATGGTATGATGTGTAAATACAGCCCCCCCCTCGTGAATGGAAGTTGCATAGCACAGTAATCATCGCCGGTGATATGATCGATGATTGGTTGGATGATCGGATAATTGAGCCCGAGGAACAAGGAGTGGTTGCCGAGGCTGTAAACCCGCCTCCAGTTGAATATGCCTGGCCTAACGGAGCTGGGATCTTTCTCGAACACGTAGCAGCCATAGCCATCAATGGCACAAACTCCCCAAGCATTGTACTGCATGTGGTTTGATGTATTGGTTTGGTCAATTTGGTATGTGCGAATGAGCATCAAATGACCGCCGTCAGCTGAACGAGCGATCCACCACCCATTGGCTGGTATGATTCCAGGTCCTGGAATCATGAAGGCCAGCGCATTTGCGTCTGCTGCAAAAATTCAAATTGGAGACCAAAAGGACAAAAATAAACAATCATGTTCAGAGTATGTGTGGAATTAAGATTATTATAACAGTGACACATATCATAGACAGAGAATTGCAATGCCAATGGTCATAATCATACCCCAAGTAAAAAAAATTAGCCAATGGCTTTCATATTCTAGCAATATGTCATGGTTCAAACATCATGTAACAATGAGAGGAAAACAACTATGACAGCGCCTACTCATATTCTACCATAGCACTTACTACTACTGTTCTCATATCAACTCTAAGCAATAACATGCGTTGTCATGATGTTATGCTCATAATATGTATTCTAACAATCATTAGATGCCAATTGTTCTCATATCAACTCTAACAATAACATGTGTGGTCATAAAAATCTAGGAAATGAGAGGAACATATAGCAATGATGTGGTTATAGACATGCTATGCATTCTAAATTTGTAACAAATGAACAGCCAGTCGTATTCATAAGGTAAAGATGAGATGAGATAAAACAATTACACGACGATAGATTCCACCAGTATAGGCAGCCAATCTGTGCGTCGACCGCGTAAACGATGCCATCGTGCACTATAGCATCAGACAGAAATGTTGCCTCAACAGGATTGATGATGAGCCATAACCATGTATGGCGACCGGATTCCAGATAGACTAATCCCATGTTGAACAAGGCAATGAGCTTGTAATCCATGTAGTCTTCTGATGGTGTGGGCACTTCGCAGATTACAACTTTCTGCAAACAGAGGTCGAGCCAAAAGCTTGACGCGTCTCGTGCGTAGTAGGCAGGAGTGTCCGGCGGGCCGCGAGGCTCGATGGCGGCGGTATCCAATGATGGAAGGGTGATCTCTCGCTGGGTGTAGATATCCACGAGACGCCACGGACTACCGGGGTGGTGGATGAGGACGATCCAGTTGGCCTTCATGCCCGCCCAGTTGTGGCCGCACATGAAGGACAGGTGGACGGGTAGTGGTAGCATGTCGAGGGGCACCACGGCAACCTCCGTAGGATCGTCAAGTCGGTGTCTGGGCCACCTGCGAGGATCGGGCATCAGCTAGCAGGGTGTCTTGAAAAGAGCCGGCCGGTTGCAGACGAGTAGACGGTACAAAGACACCGAGCATGCGGCTAGACGGACGGTGCTGAATAGGTCCATACGACTAAAGATCTGCTCCAAGAGAACATCGGGGAGGGAATTCCAATCGCGGCTCTGCGTGTCAGTCGGTTCTGCCATTGGGGTTTTCGGTGCCTGCGAGCCAGCGGGGAAGTAGATTCGGGTGGGCGAGCGAAGAAGCTTCTCCTCGTGTGGCCGAGCAGTGAGCGGGGGGGGGGGGGGGCGTATGGTACGCGCGAGCTACCAAGGAAGATTGCGCGGGCGTGCGAGCAGTGAGCGGGGGTAAATGGTGTGCGGCCGACGATGGGGAAGAGAGGAGGAAGAAGAAGAGAGGAGGAAGAAGAGTGGAAGACGGGGAAGAAAGTGCATTCAATCTCAATTCTACTAGTTTTACTACCAGGATATACCGTCCTTCGGAGTGTAAATAGTTACACCGATGACATGTGGGTCTACCACAACAGGGCCCATATGTCAGTTAATGGAGGACAGAGGTGCGTAAGCGTATTTGCGGAAGCGTGCTCTACTGGCAAACATGATGGCAGTACTGGGTAAGGCTGATTTAGTAACACCAACACGCTGGTTCAGCTTATTAATTACGTGTCCCATCTGCTGCAGCGTGTATTGTCACTTCACTGCGAAGACTAGTTGAATAGTTCTCTCTGACTGAGATGGGGAATAATGGATCGCGAGGACTTCCTTTCTACAGTATCCCTATGCCTCTACGCTCACTTCACTCATTTTGCTCTGTACCTAGTCACTTGTTGAAATCTGTAGAAAGACAAATACTCCGTATTTGGGAACAGAGGGAGGCTTTTACTCTGTACTATTTGGGAACAGAGGGAGTATCACCATATGGAGGGAATAGAGGAAGCTTGAAATATGAACATGTCAATGGGAGGGAGTAAGCCCCATGCATGCATGCATGCATGCAACATGCAACACTCACACGTACACATGGACGCACGCAACACTCACGCACCCATGCGGCACACAGCACACGACGCAACACACATGCTCACGCTCAACTGCTCAACCTACTCCCTACGTCCTTGAAAGACTGTACATTTAGAGATTTACACATTGACCAGGGCATAATTAATGCCCAAAAGTAGCAGACTTATGTGTGCATGCGACCATTGAGATAAGAAGATTAAATGAAGGCCGTTGCATGCTGTAATTAAGGATAGACATGTAGCCTATACCTACAGCACAAGTTGGTGCATTAGTCAATCAATATCGATTTAGATTAAATGCTAAATGCTTTGATGTGTCCCGTCAACTCGCCGAATGAGGAGAAGCTTGCTTACTACGCCTCTCCCTCGCCCACGCGCGCGGTGGTTCGCAGGATGAGGAGAGGCTTTTGACTACAATGCCCTCTCCCTCTCCCTCGCCCTCGCCCTCGCGGTGGACGTGCAGCAGTTCAATCGGTGTCAGATTGCCAGAAGCATATTGTACTGTAGTATCATCATTGTTGGACCTTCCGAAGAGGCGAAGAGCCAAGTGCAAGGTTCACATGAGTACAAACTGTTGAACCTCCCGAAGAGGCAAAGAGCCAAGTGCAAGGTTTTATAGGAGTTGTCGTCCTAGTAGGAGTGTACTACAACTATAGCGAACGATGCTACTGTATGATGCCGCCACGTCACGTATATCAAAAGCCGTGCCACCTTTTTTTTCTCAAAGAGCGTGTTGGAGCCCGTGCAACAACCACACAAGTTGCACGTACACATAACACATTTCCTAGTAATAAATTCTAAAGGACAAATGCCAGTATGCCACACAAGTTCATCTCCAATTCATGTGATAAATTTGTGCACGACTAGTCTACATATATTCACAGCGCTACCGTTCACAATTACCGTACTCCACTTACACGTTATAGATAGGCTACATGTCCTCCTCCAGGTTCCAGTCCCAGGTGTTCTTCATGGATGGCACGATCCATAGCGGTGGGCAACGGGAATCATTGTCGCAGCTTTCTAGTCCGGTTCCACACGATGGAGACTCATCCAAGCTGAAGCGGCATAAATCAGGGATAGCGTGTCCCAGCATGTCATTCATCCGGCGGTGCGTACTGAAGACACAACCATGCTTCATGAACGGCAGGCCTTCCGTGTTGTGCACGGAAGGTGGCATCCGCTTCACAATGGGGTAGCTGTCCCCGATGAAAAGCGAGTACTCTCCAAGAGTGTTCCTCGGCACCCACGTAGCATCACGGGGGTGGAACTCGGCGCCGTTCATCTGGTACACGCGGCATCCCAGATCTGGACACATGGTGACGTACATAGTCAAGGTCCATGCACAATAATGTTGTGCTCAAATATGGCGGTCAGTAATACTGTGCAGCAAATAGTACTACTCCGGTATAGAGGAAGTAAAATAACTGGCTTATTATATATAGCCACTCTTGGCTACATGGATGAGATAGTAAGACATGGAAAATTAAAAATGGTGGCAGCTAGTGGGTTCAAGTCTTCAAGGGCCTAGCTAGCTATACGCGTCCTCCAAGGTAAAAGTACTCCTACTAGTACTACAAAGTATACTACTAGTACAACAATGAAAGAGAAGGCGAGAGGGTTAAAAAAATGGAATACCTGGGTAGATGGTGACGGTCCGATCGTGGTAGATTGTGTGACCATGTTGCACATCTGTGGTACCATGGGTAACGACTGCTAAGATAGTTGATCCCAATATGCCAAAGTCAGCTACAAGGTTCTAGGTTAGACCGAATCGTGGATGCAAATGCACATCCAGGATCGGCGATCTTATTTTGATCGGGGGATGACTGGTCCCTGCAAAATAATGGAGTACCGTTAGGGATGCAAATGATGGTTTGTGCATTCCGTTTGTAATATCCCGTACCGTAGGATGGCAACCAGATGAAACAAGTCCCCTGGCTTGTCACCGCGAAGATGCGGCCTAGATGGCGCACGGCGTCTTCGAACGTGTAGGGGTACAAATCTGCCGCCGCCAACATGCGCCAGCCTCTGCCGTTACTGTCTCTTGCATTGATGGCAATCCTTATGTCGAACACCGCGATGAGATAGTAATCGTCGTACCGTGTCGCTTTGTCGGCGGGTCCGCAATTGCTATCTTCTTCGATCTCATGTAGGCATCATCATACGTATTCAAGCCCAACCAGTCCGGAAGGCCGATCCCAATGGTGGAGAAGGGGTCTACCAGAACGGCCGCACTGCTGTGGATGTTGTGCAAAATGATGGTGGTATCCGGCCAGAGGTATGCAAGCCAATCTTCGTTGGCACCGACCCAGACCTATATATAAGACGGTGGGCAGCGGAGAAATTACGGGATGGAAATTGAATAACTAAGTACTACATGATCAAACTCCATTACTGACCTGCTCATCGGACAAAATCCGACTACCTCTCAACGTCGGCAACTCTAGCGGAGTCAACGTGCAACCATGGCCAGGGAGCGGTGGACTGTTCGAAGGATTGTCCCATAGAAGAACCTTCTCCTCGAGGACGCATGGAAGACCAACAAGCATGGCCTTTTCCCAAGCCTGTTTAAGCAGCGTCTTGAAAAAGTTGGTGCAGGAAGCACCGAGTCTTGCGGCGGTCAGGACGTCGGAGCGGCGTGCGATTTCTCCCAGAGGATCGTCGTCCAAGGTCTCCCAGCCCTGACGGGGAGGAGAACCGCCTGGCGAATCCATGGGAGCAGCGACAAACTGCCTTCTCTTCGGGGGGAGGGGAACTGGCGAGGAGGAGATAAGAGCGTAGTAACCGCAGGGCCTCGTCCCTTCCAACTGTAGATCGTTCCTCAGCGAAGGGGTGAGGCTATTATTTACTACAAGTACTAGCATTATGGAACGTTATGGGATTGCATTATACTGTAAATAATAGCACTAGTAAGAAATTTTTGGCACTAGGTAGTAGTTTTTGGCGTGGATTAAGAAATTTTGGGTATGTTTTTGCCATTTTTTGTACACGCCAACTAGTGTGAAAAAACGTCTTACATTATGTGATGGAGGAGTACGTACTCGTACTATAGCAGTACTAGTACTACTTTTCTCAACTAGTAGTGTGATGTACTGTACTTCTAGTCAAGTCTAGTATAGTGCACCAGTTTTGAACTCTTGGATCTCAGGGCCAAGGAGCTACAGTTGGAAGTGGAGGGTACT
Source organism: Triticum aestivum (assembly GCF_018294505.1). NCBI lineage: Eukaryota > Viridiplantae > Streptophyta > Magnoliopsida > Poales > Poaceae > Triticum > Triticum aestivum. Next base: position 107,338,382 of record NC_057811.1, read on the forward strand.
ACTATTCTCTAGAACCATCGCTGTACTATGAATGCAGGGGAAGTACACCTGCGTAGTGGCCTAGTGGGTACTCTCGGTGCTCTATTCAGCCGCTCCTCTCACGTAGCTGGCCTACTCAGCCGCTCCTGTCACGCACACACTAGCAGCCTGTTTATCAGCGACGGTTACTGCGGGGGCAGAACATTTGAGTTATTTGATACAGCGAGACTAGGCTTTTCGCTTCCATTTGTGGAGGTGTAATGGATCTCGTTGAACTTTGTTAGTAGTTCCTTCTTTATGAATGAGATGAAGCAAAGCTTTTGCCTCCGTTTCAAAAAAAACCACGTCAAGAGGAATTTCTTTTATAGTAGAGCTGATAATGGAGTGAAGTCCATGCGTGCAACGCCACAAGCTACAGAGTAGTAGTAGAACACTTTACGTACAGAGCCATATTGCACAGTTCCCAATGCCCCGCCAGGCTTTTCCGGCTCCTCGGGCTTAATTGGGAGGCGCTAGTTTAAATATGCTACTAGCTGGAAGCTGCAAGCGAGGTGCGGCTAGGGCGAGCACGCGAGCCACGGGATGCTGGGAAGGAAAACCCGTTCACGTGGCTAGGCTGTCCAGTGCACCCAGATTGTGGGGCCGCACGTCCGTTTGACTTCAAAACTCAAACTACCCGTGTAAAATATTGGCTCGCAGCAAAGTGTACTAGTACTATTTAAAAAAAAGGCCGCCCTGCGTTCGGCCGGGATCGAACCCACAAAACGAGGTATACACTCCCGCGATCACTAGTAGTACTCGTTGGAGTACAACGCAACCTAGAATCGCCTTTTGTCACTAGTAGTACGTACATTGTTCCTTACAAGAAACTCCTAAGAGCATGGTTAATAGTATAGCCAGCTGCTGGCTATAAGCCAGTGCCATGTCATCTACATCCCATCTTATAGCCAACATGTACAATAATAGATCAAAAGAGTGTACTACTTTTTTATTATGTGGCCCACTTCTCATTCTCACAAAGTGCCTAGGAGCACGTGCTAGAGCTGGCTCTTCACGAAGAGCCCGCTTACCTTCTCTCTCCTCTTCTCTTTCCTCCAACTAAGCAGAAATATACTAGTTTATTTCTTATAGCCCACTGACTCAGCTCTATTGTACTTGCTCTAATAATGCAAGAAACCACTAAAATGCCAAGAAACTACTACCACTTGATAAGACTACCTTATCAACCATTGTACATGCTCTTACCAACAAAAATCCTCAAGTGACCTCCTACCTCCGGCCCGTCCACCTAGTCATCCTCGGCCATGGGACGCAGCTACCGCCGCCGGCAGAAGGCGAGGTCAAAACCGCCAGCGGTGCGGAGCCCATGTTGCGGCAGCCCGGATGCCAGCTCCGTCCGGCGCTCGCGGCCGCTAGCTAGCCAAGATAGCTCCGTCCAGCTGCTTGTCTGCAAGGTTTGCTAGCTAGATTGGCACGGCAGCGCGGCGGCTTGCTCGCGTGCGCCGCGCTAAGGCCAGCCATCTGGCTCGAGCAAAGGCCAGCGCGGCGGCTTGCTCGCTCGTGAGTCACGCTCGGGCCAGCCTGCCAACCCGTGCGGAGGCCAGCGCGGCATCCGGCCCGTCCGATGGAGCGGCGGCCAACTCGCTCATCACCGGCGCCACCGACGAACACGCATCAGTACTGTTTCAAGTAATGTTCAGGAAAAATAATGATTTGAGGGGGAATAACATGATAGAAGGTCAGATGTGGGTCCCTCGTGTCAACGGTCAAACAAAATGTGTTGGTTTAAGCTGCCTCGTCAGCACAGACGTGTGGGCCAACCCTGTCATAAATGGGTTTAAACGAACCTAATCGGTAGGAGTACTAGGTAGTTTTTGGCGTGGATTAAGAAATTTTGGGTATGTTTTTGCTATTTTTTGTACAATAGATTCTTCCTAGGGCTGGTTGAAAGTGGTAGTTTTTTGTTAAATACTCTACATATTGTAAGTAGGAGTGAAAGTTAAGCTTTGGAAGCCAATAAGCAAGGCTAGTTACATAGTGCATATGTGTACATGATTGAAAGTAAATATCAACCATGAGTGACTAATATGTTGATGGAAAACTCGAAACTATGGAATACTAGGAAAAAAATGCATGGTTGGAAATACTAGCAATGTTAATGTCCGTTGCAACGAATCATAATTAGAATAATACTTATTCACAAACTTGGTACAAAACACTCTAATTTTGATATACATATGTCACTAGAGATATATTATGTTTCAATTAGAATATATTCCTTGGGCTGTTTTGGTGAGGTCAGGGAGGGATGTGGTTGGTTTTAAGATACTAATTATGGGTTTTTCTGCAAATTGGTAGACAAGTGGGATGTTGGTGAGAAAAGGCAACAACTTACCTCACAATCGTTAGATGTAGATCTAATGGTCAGAAACGACGGATGGCAGACACACCAGCATCACCAACTTAGTCTTGTGTAGGAGTACTAGTAAGATCCGTGCATTGCACGGAACATCAAGATGCATTTTTTTTATAAAACACTTGTTGTGATTGACCCTTGCGGGAGTAATCCCATGTGTAAAAACTAATGATATCTCGAGAAATATGAGATAAGGTGAAGAGGAGTGGGGTGTGGTGGTGGTCAGTGGTCGGACTGAGCGGAGGCATGGGGATTGACGACGCCGGCAGCGGCCACCAGGCCAGTTTGTTCCAGAGACTTCCTTTCTTAATTGCTCAACAATGAGGTTTGTTGGAGATAAGGATGAACAAGGGAAGGCCTTGTCTGCAAATGTGGAGAGGGGTGCGGGTATCTTTTAGTTTAATTTCCATCCGTCAGATATAGATCGGACGGTCTATATTGCAAATGGCACACGTACCATCATCACCAACTCGGTTTTTTATAAGAGAAGAAATATAGGTATGGAGATACAAACGTATTATCGATACTTGCTTCCGTAAACTAGTATCTACATTCTATTCAACGCCTCGGCATGTGGGGCCTTAGCACAATGACTTCTCGACTGTGTAAAACAAAGATTTTCCCGTCGCCGACAAGGAGGGGGTGACGGCGGTGCGCTTTTTCGCTTGCTCTAGTCCTAGTAGTCATACTAGGTGGTCTAAGCACGTGTTGATTTATTCTTTTTCACATCTCGTGTTCGCCGTACTGCCACGACTGTTGATGAATAGACGGTAAGTTATTCACGGGGAAACCCTTGTTGAGCGTGTTTGCGAGAGAGAGAGAGACAGTGTGCGTGTGTGATATGTTAGAGACTGAGGCAATGATAACAGATTCTTTGTGTCTATGTGTGTGGAGGATAGAGAGAGACATGTACATGGGGCTTTGTGTTGTGTAATGTGGAGACACATATACATAATTAGAGAGTGAGTGTGTGAGATACACATGCGGACATGAGGAGAGATGAGGATCCTGATAAATGGGTGTTTGTGCGTGTCTGTGTGTGTTTGTGCACGCGTTTGTGTGTGAGAGGGAGAGAGTGTATGTGGAGTAGAGAGACCACTGATGATGTAAACCTAGTATAAGGGAAGGGGGAATGGTGTGACATGTGTAGTAGCGAGATAGCATGGGTGCAGGCGGGGGGAGCAGACTATTTGGAAGAGACATCGAGTGTGTGTGTGGGAGAGGGGTGTGAGAGCGAGAAAAAGAGAGAGCTAGCGACGGAGAGAGAGAGAGAGAGAGAGAGAGAGAGAGGAAGAGAGGGGGCCAGAGGGGTCGTTTGTGTCCATAAATGGCGTATAGATAGGGAGACAATTTTGATGTTGTCCGAAATTGGCATATGAATGGAGACGCAAGGGAAGTGAGTCATCGTGTGTGTGATAGGGACTTCATGAGAGATCTAGAATAGATGGTGTAGAGAACAATGTGCGAAATCGAGAACGATTATACATTAGGGAGCTATGCAAAGAGTCACGACATATATGTATACAGGGAAGGAGCTGGGGCGGGTCCGCATGTGGGAGAGATAGAAAGAGGAGAGTGGTGCACAAGGAGACAAAGTGTGCTTGTTTGCAGCGGGGGTGGTGTGTGAGGTGAGTGCGCGAGAACCACATAACTAGGGAGATAGACGTTTGGGGGCGACGTTTTGTGTGTATGGGAAATATACACTCTACATAGTGCGTGTGCTTGGGTAAGAGAGATAGCGGGAGACCTAGAGAGTGAGGGAAGAGATGTGTGCATGCCCGAGAGACAAAGTGATAGAGACCTATGCTGGGGTCCGGACTTTACAAGAGAGACAGGTGTTAATGTGCTCGTGTGTTGGTGTTTGGGGGAGAGAACGACTTCTCTATGTGTGTGCGTGTGTGGTGGTGGGGGGGGGGTTGACTTCAGATAAAGGGTGAGGTGTCTATATTTGAGGGACTTTAGCGTAATTGAGATATTGTGCACTCATGGTTGATCAATTTGTTTCATAGTTTGTACTATGAGATAACGATACTTTTGAACATGGGTGATATACCTTGATGTACCAGAATTACAAACCTAAGATTGGAATTTTGGAATTTGACTCCATCATTAGCTTTTGTAATTCATTTAAACGGAGGTAAATTTTTTAAGCCGGGATTTCGTGATTTCAAATTCATATATCAAACCTAGAGATATACACATACGAGCATGTTCAAACTTTATAATCATCCACTTTATTCATACACATACACATTTTTGATTTTGTCATCATATTTAGGATAAACACATTGGAATTTCATTTGAATTGGACCGTATGATGGTATTTGCTTGTAGTAGCTCAATGATCCATATTTGAATTGAATGGACAATCTAAGTTTCGAGTTGGAGACATTGATTTTCAAAACTTGCACATTTTTTTTGCGTGCAAAACAAACAAATTGTCGGCCATGATATCATAGTCGGCCGTACGAGAGCAGAATACTTATAATTTTAGGCGCCAAAAGCTTTCAAACTTCCCGCTCACATCGAAATATCACGCGCCCGAAAGTTTAGCCCTACGATATTCCTGTTTTACCCCTGCCACATGAACGGAAAAGGGCTGCTTTGGTAACTCCATTGTTTTCCCCTCTTTGCCCCCAACATTCTTCCCCAGAGCCCCTACGCTTCCCCTCCCCGACCCCCCAACCACGGAAAGCCGTTGAATCTAGTCCTCCGCCGCAGCGGTTGACCTCACACCCCACCGGATCTACCTTCCGCACCTTGGAACCCCCAACTGCCAACTCACCACTTCACCGGAGCCGCTTCAGCGACTGGCTTGTCCACCGCTCCAGATCTCCTTGACCGCCATCATGGTCCACCGCACCGGATCTGCTTAACCGGTGCCCTCGTCCACCACAGCGTAGGCCCTTTACTGACTCCCTCGTCCGCCCCTTCGCTGGCCCTTCATACAAGCCCTCGTCCGCCGCAACAGATCCGCCTCATCGAAAGCACTGTACAACGCGCCCGCCGAAGCCTTCGTTCACTACACCGGACCCGCTCCACGGACGCCATATTCAACTCCACCGGCCCTGCTTTACCGACGCTGCAGCCTCATCAGGTTATTTCGATTTGTACTCCTTCGGTTTTTCTCTTTATCGTGCAACTGTTCACTTACCACAGATGAGCTTTCTTGTATGTCGACAGGCGCCGCAACCGTAGCACCGGAGCCGCTTCAGCGACGGCGACAGCCGGCCCAAACTCAACCGCAACACGAGCACCATCGACGATCCTTAGCTATGAAGTATGACAACGATACCCATACGCCACCGAGAATCAGGTACTATTATCCAACGGCCGGCGCCTACGTTCACTTTCCTAGCATAAGCACCGCACCTTTGAATTTCTTCAGGGCATCATTCAGTTTTTCATGAGACGCGTTATTCTGCTTGCACCTATAGGGCCATACTTCTGGCAGTGAACATGTTACATGTGCTAAATTACATACCAGTGCACATATAGTTAATATGCTTTAGTTTTGTTCTGATGCCACCTGTTGGTTCCATCAGACTGCTTAATGTTCTCCATGCTTAATTACACATCAGCAAACTAGCATGTGGTTCCGCTGCTTTTTGTTCGTTTTACCCTACATTTTCTGATGCTAGCTATTACATCACTGCTCCGAGCCTCTGTTCATTACTTGTTTGGGTGTTCTTGATCTTCCCAAGTTGCATGACTAATTTGATGCTTCTATTAATTATGGAGCTGCCAACCCCATCAAGCAAAATATTTGTTGTTTTGGGGCTGGCACCTCGAACAAGCATAAAAATAGAGGGAAGCAAATATATTGTCATGTATGCACACACTCTTCTTTCATTAGTTTAGATGAACCATTGATGATCAATTCGGACCAGTGCATGTGATTAAAATTAATTTTACCTAAATAGATGGTGCAGAATAAACTACAACAACTAGATTTGCAACCACGGGATGTTGACAATATCTTCAAAGAACATTGCAACATCAGCTAGGCTTCACAGCAACATATGGTAAGCCAGTGTGTTTTAGTACATGTGAAATGTAATGCGAGTGGGCTGCTTTCTTGGCTTGTGCCCTCAACATGTAATCCTACCGAATTACAAATAGTTCAGTTGTCTGCTTTGCTGTATTGCTTGATTCGAATGCTTATTTGTTGTTACGCTATACCTGAGTTGGCCAATATGTCAGCAGTGCCTGCTGTACTATGGTAAAGAAATGCATGCCTATTTCATTTGAGTCCTTAACTTTTCCTCTCAACTTCATCACAAGACTGTCTTCGTAGTTTATATGAGGCCACACTGTTAAGTGCTTTCTCAGATTATTTCAACTGCTTAGATGCCTTGGCAACTTAAATATAGCGGTTGTACACTCCCTTTCAACTAGGGATGTCAACTGGGTCCCGTCTAATCTCGATTAAAGTCCACTAGTGGTATGATAGTTCAAAAGAGTTTTTGTTTTTTGAGGAAAATTAACTAGGGAGGTAGCAAAAACTAACTAGATGGGACTGGCGGATGTCGTTTATTTGCCACTTACATCCCTAGTTTCATCTTACCATTTTAATTTCTTTTCGGCTGATGCTGCTTCGAACCATTTAAATATAGTTTGCCATGCTCGGCAATAATTCGTCCGTCGTTTACCATGTAAGCTTACTGCCTGGATCATACGATAACTATCTCTTACTGATGTCTAGCGGAAACCTTTCAGGCTGCCGTTCACATTAGGACACAATGTACAACCCCAGAATCTATTTGTGGAAGCAGTGCGCCATCCATGTTACCAGATGGTAGCAGTTCAGAGGCAACACCGCCGGAGAGCAGTCTGAGCACAGATATTATAGTGCTTGAGGCTCTACTGGAGGTAGAAAGAGATGGTGTGGCTGCCATGAATGAGGTAATAAATATCTTGAGGCTGGAAATTACGGAATTAGCGGCACGCATTATGCAAGCAACCCAAGAATTGGAGGAAGTAAGAGTGTTGCATTTGAAGACGGAGGAGGTCCTGCTGTTTCTGCTATCTGAAGCCCAAGGTAATCCCGGTTCTTCTTTAGATACCAGTTGAAATTGTCATTAGATTATTGTACTTGCATGTTGTGTCATGTCTCTAAATGGATTATGTTGCAAGACCCCCTATGTTTGACTCAGAGTGTATCCAACCTACTGAATTCGAAAATCACGACATTTCTAAATCAGAATCATATATAAAGGTGGAATAAATCTTTGTTGTGGTTTTGAAGAAATAAATAACAAAACATATAATTATCTGTGGATATTCGTAATCGAATACAAATTGGATTTGAATTTAGTTTGCCAGGTCCCAGGGCAAACGTGAATGCTAATTCTCCCAAGTTTTGAACGAAGCGGCTAAACACCCACTATAATTTGTGGGCAGCCCGAAGCAAGTGTTTGCGAGATGAAAATTACTGTCTACCCCTGACACTTGACATCCTTATCGACCGGATTTACACTGCTGTAGATAGGGGTAGACTAGTAACTTCAATCAAACGTGACACGACGGCCTCTGAGCCCATTCAGACACGGTGGGCGCCAAACATGGGCGGCAAAACACATTTGATTCAAGCTCGTCAGAAAGACATGTGTCTCTTCCTCCATTTCCTCATTCATACACGGTGGGCGGAAAAACAAACTGTCCTCGTCCGAAATCGATGTAGGCTAATATTTTAAATAGGGGCAGATGTGTAACTTCCATCAGGCGTGACACAACCGCCCTACCTGTCAGCCCCGTTCATACACCGTGGGGCGCCAACCGTGGGCGGCAAAACACCCTCTCCTCGCCCGAAATAGTTACCGGCAAATATTTGGGAGATGCGAGATTACCGTCCTATCCCCAACCGACGCGATGTACGAAATTTTAAACAGGGGATAAGTTCGTAACTTTCCCCCATTTCAGAGAAGCGCGTCCCAAAGTTTGAGATCCCCCTCCCCTCCATTTCCCCATTCATACACCGTCGGCGGCACGACAACCTCCGCACTGCGGCCAGCCTCCTCCGTCCGCCACCCCATCCTCCACCTTGCCGGAGCCACTACCCCTACCCCGTCGTCCACTGCAAGAGATGGACGTCTGTCATCCACGGCGCTGGACCAGGATCCTTTCATCGCCTCCTCTCGCTTCATCGGCGCCGTCGTCCACCTTGCCGTTGCCGCTCCTACGACCGCCTCGTCCACGGCAACATGATATATCATCCGACCCGGCCGTCTGCCGTCTAAAGTCTTCTTCCCCGCCGCCGACAGCCATCGCACCCGCAGCACCCTCAACGTATCAGCATAGGCCTACACGGCGTCGCAAGAGAGGTGGTACTCTTCCATATGTGCTTAAGTTATTGATCTCACCCGGAAAATCGATCGTAATTTGTTTACTGTACTTTTCTTGTCTGTACCAAATCGTAGTGGCTAGTTGAAAGCAAACATTGGTTGCAAAGTAGCTTTGTCCGGTTTGCACCTTCAGATCCGCCATGGCAAGGGCACTATACTCGTAAAGCTTATGGTTTCCCCCCTTTATATCCACTACCATCATCGTAGGTGCTTCGTGTCGTGCTAGCACTGCTCCTCAAGACCTCAACCCAAAGCTTACGTGTTGAAATACGAATCTGATATGATGCTCATATCACTAAAACAGAGAATGTTTAATTGGTCACCTAATGTTCCTATATTCATTTCGAAAAGCATGTGCGCCACCCACTGGTCCAGCTAGTTCCACTTTCCTGATTTTTCTCTTGATGCTTAGGGTTTTCCCCTTTTATCTACTCTACTATGATCTGCGTAGGTGCTTTCTGTCGTACTAGCATTACTCCACCCTTCAAGCTAAACAACACAACACTCAGAATTCGAAAGCTTAGTTGTTCAAATATGATTGTGATATGATACTGATATTAGTTAACCGACACATTTAATCGGTTAGTTAAAGGTCCCACTTGAGTTTCCAAATGCATGTCGCGACATATAGAGAGACAGCATAATTGCATTTCTTTGTCACTTGTTGACCGTACTTTCTTGTCCATACCAAATCTTAGTTGTTATTTCAAAGCAAACATCGGTTGCTAACTACCCTTTGCGCGGTTTGCAGCTTCAGATCTGCCATCCCACTGCCACGGTCAACACTGTACTCATCATGCTTATGTTTTCCCGATTTTATGATGACCACAATCAGCCTACGTGGTTCGTGTCGTAATAGCACTGCTCCACCCATCGAGCTAAACAAGCTTAGTTGTACAAATTCATATCCGATATTATTGCTGATATTAGTAAAACTGAGAGATGTTTAATTGGTTAGCTAAATGTTCCTACTTGTGACGCCCCCGATTTGACCGTACACTAATCATGCACGCAAATGTGTACGATCAAGATCAGGGACTCACGGGAAGATATCACAACACAACTCTACAACATAAATAAGTCATAGGTTCAACCCATCAGAACATCTTAGGAACATATACCACAAACTTCGGAGTAAATATTACAAGCTCGAAAGAAGAGCATTGTTCAAAAGCAGATGATACAATTTACCAAAGGCATTATATACCCATGGAAAGGCTCACAAGGTTATTCAATATGAAGGACACTGTCGGATAAAATCCAACAAAGGAACCGATGGTCCACAAGGGATCTGATGTGAGCATCGGTACTCAACCAGAGGAAGAAGAATGAAAGGAGATCTGATTATAGAAACAACTGACTAACTCAAAGTTCAAATGCAAAAGAATTATGATTTCCAAATCAGGGGGTCAGAAGCAACGCTCTGATCAAGGATGGATAAGTTGAGTAGGCTTAGGGGTACAATCGATGGCAATTTGATAGGTCGAGATCCAGCTCACGTTTAAAATGACGTCTGAGCCGGAAGGATGAATTCTAGGATATGATTGAGGATTGCGAGCATTCGCAACAAATTGAATCAACGGACTCAAAATGATAATGACAAGAGATGCCAATAAGATTACGAGACTTATGGGATTAACCATAATGCAAGCAAACAAGAATTTCAAGAGCAATAGGCTCCTGAGGATTTTCGGAAGATCGAATAGTATTTTGAAGACTATTGTGAAATACATGAATCAACTGGGGATGAGTCGATACTCGGTAGGTGCGAGTAATTATCCGTATGGGTATTTCTGCGGCAAGGAACTACAAGGCAGTGGACAAGGGATTCTTAAAAGCCGGAGAGTAATTCGATGTATCTGGTAATAACAAGAGAAACTCAGAGTAATTGTATGAACAACAAGTGTATGTCGTTATCCATATGGATATATCGGTAGTAGGGAATAGAAAAGGCAGAGGGCACAAGGGTCTCGGGAATGATCGAAGAGTATCTTCAACATCTTCTGGTGCAGTCGGCGACCATCTGTGATAAGGGGCTCTCCGGGAGAAAGTATTTACGAGAACCTACGGTTAGTCTTTTTAGGAAAATCATTTAACCCGAATAGGAGAGAGTTCAGAGTCCTAGAGTAAAGGTCGAGGAATAAAAGATCCTACTACCACCCAATGGCGACGTGGGCCTATAAGCCACACAGCCATGTTAGTAAAAGTTTTTCAATGACTAGACTCGACTTCGGCCAAAGAGTTGGAAAGGGGGATTCCTACAGGCAGTTGGCTCTAATACCAACTTGTGACGCCCCCGATTTGACCGTACACTAATCATGCACGCAAATGTGTACGATCAAGATCAGGGACTCACGGGAAGATATCACAACACAACTCTACAACATAAATAAGTCATACAAGCATCATAATACAAGCCAGGGGCTTCGAGGGCTCGAATACAAGTGCTCGATCATAGACGAGTCAGCGGAAGCAATAATATCTGAGTACAGACATAAGTTAAACAAGTTTGCCTTAAGAAGGCTAGCACAAAAGTAGCAACGATCGAAAAGGCAAGGCCTCCTGCCTGGGACCTCCTAACTACTCCTCGAAGCCGAACTCCATGTAGAATCATCCTCGGGATATCTAGCTCCTGGACTCCAGCATCTGGTTGCGACAATCAGGTATAGAAAGGGGAAAAGAGGGAGAAAAGCAACCGTGAGTACTCATCCAAAGTACTCGCAAGCAAGGAGCTACACTACATATGCATGGGTATATGTGTAAAGGGCCATATCGGTGGACTGAACTGCAGAAGGCCAGAATAAGAGGGGGATAGCTAATCCTGTCGAAGACTAAGCTTCTGGCCACCTCCATCTTGTAGCATGTAGAAGAGAGTAGATGGTAAGTTCACCAAGTAGCATCGCATAGCATAATCCTACCCGGCGATCCCCTCCTCGTCGCCCTGTTAGAGAGCGATCACCGGGTTATATCTGGCACTTGGAAGGGTGTGTTTTATTAAGTATCCGGTTCTAGTTGTCATAAGGTCAAGGTACAACTCCGGGTTGTCCTTTTACCGAGGGACACGGCTATTCGAATAGATAAACTTCCCTGCAGGGGTGCACCACATAACCCAACACGCTCGATCCCATTTGGCCAGACACACTTTTCTGGGTCATGCCCGGCCTCGTAAGATCAACACGTCGCAGCCCCACCTAGGCTCAACCGAGAGGTCAGCATGCCGGTCTAAATCCTATGCGCGCAGGGGCCTGGGCCTATCGCCCATTGCACACCTGCACGTTGCGAACGCGGCCGGAAGCAGACCTAGCCTAGTGGCGTTCCAGTCCAATCCGGCGCGCGCCACTCAGTCGCTGACGTCACGAAGGCTTCGGCTGATACCACGACGTCGAGTGCCCATAACTGTTCCCGCGTAGTTGGTTAGTGCGTATAGACCAAATGGCCAGACTCAGATCAAATACCAAGATCTCGTTAAGCGTGTTAAGTATCCGCGAACACCGACCAGGACCAGGCCCACCTCTCTCCTAGGTGGTCTCAACCTGCCCTGTCGCTCCACCATAAAGTAACAGTCGGGGGCCGTCAGGAACCCAGGCCCACCTCTACCGGGATGGAGCCACCTGTCCTTTCAGCCCCCCTCATCAGAATCACTTGCGGGTACTCAACGAGCCGACCCGACTTTAGTCACCACATGTGTCATGTATATAAAGCATATAGTATATACCCGTGATCACCTCCCGAAGTGATCACGGCACAGTAGTATAGCATGGCAGACGGACAAGAGTGTAGGGCCACTGATGGAACACTAGCATCCTATACTAAGCAGTAGGATAGCAGGTAAGGGTAACAACTGTAGCAACAATGACAGGCTATGCAACAGAATAGGATTAACCAAAAGCAGTAACATGCTACACTACTCTAATGCAAACAGTAGAGAGTAGAGTAGGCGATATCTGGTGATCAAGGGGGGGGGGCTTGCCTGGTTGCTCTGGCAAGGAGTGGTCGTCAACACCGTAGTCGAACTGGGGGTCGCCGACAGTCTCGGGGTCTACCGGAAAGAAGTAACGAAGGGGGAACACAATAAATAACAGAGCAATCAAAGCTTCACAAAGTGTAACATGGCATTACGCGGTGCTAGAGGTGACCTAACGTAGTAGTAGGTGCTACTGGCGAAGGGGGGAAACATCCGGGAAAGTATTCCCGATGTTTCGCGTTTTCGGACAGATGGACCGGAGGTGAAATGTTGCAGGTTCACTATGCTAGGGACGTGTGGTGAACGAACGGACTGCATATTCGGATTCGTCTCGTCGTTCTGAGCAACTTTCATGTACAAAGTATTTTCATCCGAGCTACGGATTATTTTATATTAATTTATAAAGATTTAAACATTTTCTAGATTTTAATAAATTAATTTAATTCGAAATTTAATTAATGCATCAGCATGACGTCAGATGACGTCAGCAGTCAATGTTGACCGTTGACCTGGTCAACCTGACAGGTGAGTCCCACCTGTCAGGGGCTGTTAGCTAATTAACATTAGTTAATTAGGTTAATTAATCTTAATTAGTTAATATTATCAGGATTAATTAAGTTATTTAATTATCTTAATTATTTATTTATTTTTATTAAAAAAATAAATCATTTTTTATATACGTTCTGAGGGCGGGCCCCACTGTCATAGGCCTATCTGGCCAGGGCGGGGGCCCTTGTGGTCAGTGACCCAGGGTGGGGCGGCGGCTGTGGCCGGCCAGCCACGGCTGTGCCGCGCGCACGCGGCCACTAGGCGAAGCCAGGGCACGGCGAGGCCGGAACGGGGCCGGAGCGGGCGCGTGGGCGCCGGCGCCCGACGCGGCCAGCAGGAGAGGGGGAGGAAGGGGTCGGCGCGAACCGGCATGGCGGAGCGGGTGCAGGGGGACGCGGCCGGAGGTGGTGGTGGCAGGGGGAGGCGCTCGGCGACGAGGCCAGGGGCGCAGCGGCGCGTGCGGGACGAAGGCGACGGCCGTAGCGAGCAACTGCAGGGGAGCCGGGGCGGGCTCGCCGACGCAAGGCGCGGCACGGGGCGCCAGCGGGGTGCCGGCCCAAGCGCGGGCGCGCGGTTGGGCGCGGCGTGGGATCCCGCGCGAGGGAGAGCAGGGGAGGCGCCGATGCGGGGCGGCGGGCACGGCGACGTCGAAACGGGGAGGGGGAGTGCGAGGAGAGGGAGGTCGTGGCCTCACCGGCGTTGCAGAGACGAGGGGCGGCGAGGCGCGGGGAGGACCGACGAAGGAGAGGCGGGGATGGGGCAGTCCGGCGCGGCGGGGGTGAGGACGACGCAGTCCGGCAGGGATGTCCAGGGCGACGGTGTCGGAGCCGGGCGGGCGTGGTGGGTCCGGCTTCGAGCGGCGGGGCGGCGTCGGGCGTCGAGGGCGCGGTCGCGGTCTGCGCGGCGAGGGGAGTCGTCGAGGGAGAGGGGACGGGGAGCGAGGACGAGGGCGGGGGCCGGCGAGGCGGCACCGGGCGATGGCCACGGGGGCAGCCCCGATCCGATCTGGATCGGGCGGGCGAGGGAGAGACGAGGGAGTGAGGGGGGAGTGGGTTGGTTCGGTTAGGGTTTCGGGGTGGAGTGGGGGGCTATGGGGAGTGGGGGTGGGTCGGCTAGGTTAGTGGGCTGGCCGGTTAGCTGGGCCGTGGCCCAGTGGGTGGTGGGGGCTTTTTCTCTTTTCTCTTGTTTGACTTTATTTCTTTGTTTAGTCTTTTCCTTTTTTTCTGTTTTATTTTTGTTCCTTTTTATTTCAGCTTTATAAAAATTAACACTAGCACCTAAATTTGTATTTACAAATATACTCCTGCCACATTAACTTTGGCACCTAAATAAAATAGTTTTGTAATTATTTATTATTCAAAAGTATTTATTAAATAACAGTTTTGCCGCTGTTTTAATTACTATGGTGCATTTAAATACTTTAGAGGAGTGTGGTTTCTACACCAATATTTAGTATGGATTATTTGGCTCACCCCGAATATTTTAGTTTTAATATTTGAAAACTTTTATTGTTTGCTTGATTTTGAATTTGAATTTGAATCAGTTTCGAACTAACGTGAGATTAGCAACAGTAATCGAGGTGACATGGCATCATTAGTAGAAAGTTACTGTAGCTTAATTATCCGGGCGTCACACTACTTTAGTTTCGAAATGCATGTGAGCCACATATGGAGAGACCGGAAAGAATAGTATTTCTCTGTGCGCTCTGGTTCATCATGGGTGGCCAACCGACATTGTATTGAAAGACTTGTAATATCTTCAATCTGCTTGCTCTTCTGCTCTTCTTTAAGATGATACTCTTCTCTTGCGGTCGACTGGTCAGGTCGAGTTGTTCTCCCTTAGTATATTTTGAATCTGTCAGGTCAGATCGACTTGTTCTTCTTTACTATATGTTGAAGCTATCATCTGCGAAGTGTCATCACTTCTGGAGCTCTCATATTGTGAGTAGTAGGCCACATTATATTAATGCACACAACAAATTATAGCATGCATGGCATCTTTTAAAAGAATTGCAGAGATAGCACATAGGGGTTTACAGGGAGGCAGTATTGGATTAGAATCACTTCTGCATTACAAAGAAAATCTCACTTGTTTTTATGTTTTCATGCATGTCAGATATTGAACATTATCAAAATGAATATGAGAATGGGTGCACGAGAGGAATATTGCGGAACGATCCACTGGCTAACAAACTTGGCATGGTGGAGGATGGCCTATCTTATTCACCCATCAAGGTGATTGCTCTAACTTTGCAAAGTTATATTGGTCGCACATATTTTGCATCTGACCTCTTGCATTACTTCTACTTTGTTACACCATCTGCTTAGTTTAAGCATCATATATGAGTATATGCCATACCTATCCATTTTCTGTACCTATTCCATGTGTCGTCACACTATGTTTTTCCAGTCAAATGTTGTTCTTTCGTAATAGATGTCCAAAAGAAAGAGGGTGAGTGCAGATCCTCAAGGAGTACAAACTAGGTATTTGGAAAAGGTAGTGATACCTGTTAAATCAGATAGATTAGCAGCCACAGAAAACACAGGCCCAACTGTACCACACTTTACCCCTACTCCAGTGGCCAAACCCCTATTAGAACTGCTGGGAGCCCAGCGTCAGGTACTGTCTATGATATTAATTCAAAATTTGAACTCCTAAATTTCTGCTTGTGCCTTACCTTCTCTCTTGTATGAAAACTAATTTCAGATGAATCTCCTTGCTCAAAGGATCATACGATCTCAAAACAATAATGGGCTCTGCATTGCTCTTGTCAGTACCTCTCTCCCTTTTGCCTTGTAACGCTGTACTTAATTAATTGTTATTTGATTATGTATCATCAGTCTGCACCTGAGCTTCATTATCCTCTGTTTCTTCCAATATTATTTGATCTATATTTACTCTTTGCAAAATGTAGAATAATGGCAACGCTTATAAAGAATTTTCTTTGGGGAATTTATTGAATTATCCTTCCATCAACATGGAGAAGGGCTTTGTCCAGCCCGTGTTAACATGTAATGTAAGTTCATCCTTCTCAAGCCTTCAAACTTTGTTCTAGTATAGATTTGGATATGCATCATTTCCTCCACTACTGTTTGCTTTGCTGTTTACATCTGATTCGATGTTTGCAACAACTACCGGTTTCAAATTGTAGTTGTAAAAACATGTTCCTTATGCAGAACAGATCCATTTATTTGCTTATATAATTGTGAAACCTGTTACGTGTCTCCTTGTTTCTCTTTCAGACTCGTATCTCTTACGCCAGGCAGAACTTTAGGGAAGATAGTGAGCCAAACCATCTTGAGGACAGCGAGATGACCCCAAGGTCCTATCTTGATGAAGACAGTGAGTTGAAGCTACTCACCAGCAAGTGTGAGACAACCTCTGTGCAGTCGCTGCCTCAATCAGTTCGACTTCTTCAGTCTCAACTTAAAGTGGAAAGGCTTGCTTCAGCTCAGCTCCAACTTGAAGTCAAAGATGCAATGAAGATGTCAGAGGACTGTCGTGCACATCATCATGCCTTAAATCTAGTGTTGATGCATCTATCGTTGACACAACTGAGGTCTACTCAGCTTCTTCAGCTGTTTGGGTGGCCTGACGTGGCCAGGCCTAGTGCCTTCTGAAGTGCTCTCAGTTTTGTATATTCTTTTGTCGGCGCGTTTATTTGCACAGGTGGCGAACTTTGATGCCTAGTGGATGTAATATGTGTGATAGCCGTGATAGCCTAGCGTAAGTTGCTTGCTTATTTATTTCCTTGTTTTTTTGATTATTTGTTTGCTTGTAGTCATTGCAGTTCTTTTTCCGCGGTTTGCTAGTGGCCGCAATAACCTATTTTTTGAAACTAGGCCAAAATAACCATGGGCTAATATTTACTGTAGTGACACTGGGCCTCCTACGGGCCATAGAAATAGTGGGCCTTCTACGGGCCGTAGAAACAGTTGGCCTTCTACGGGCCGTAGAAACAATGGGCCTTCTACGGGCCATAGAAACAATGGGCCTTCTACGGGCCGTATCATCAATGGGCCTTATACGGGCAGTATGATCGATTGGCCAAACATGGGCCAATACAGGCCGCATTATGGCCGTAAACGGGCTAGAGTTGGAATCGTCCGTTCATGGGCCGACCATAACGGGCCATCGTTAATAGGCCGTATTTGATGACGCTATGAAAACGGCCCAACGTATTAACGGACCACAAACGGGCCAACTGTAACCACGGGCTGAATTTGGCCCATAAGCAGAAAATGACAGTAACGGGCCGTAAGTAAATGAATGCTGGAAATGAGCCCAAGAATAAATGGGCTCTGAGAAGGCCGAAAGATAACATGGGCTGGAAACGGCCCAACGGAATAACGGGCCGTTAATGGGTATAAAGTGATACACTGTTCATTACGGGCCAGTTTCACCACGGGCCCTTAAGGGGTGTAAAGTGATACACTGTTCATTACGGGCCAGTTTCACCACGGGCCATTAATAGGCCAAGAGTTACATAGGGCCTCATATGTGCCGAAAGACGTCATGGGCCATACATGGGCCAGAAGTGAAAACGGGCTGGAATCATATTGGGTGGCCCAGATGACGCTACTGGGCCTAATTCGGATATGGCGTAACGGGCCTTGGGTTAGCGGGCTGTAAATGGGCTATATGCGAACAGGCCGTTAACAGGCTTTACATGGGCCGGCCCGCCACCTTTTGACCAAGTCAAACGGGCCGGCCTTTTCACAGGAATGGGCCTCTGTTGGGCCGTGCCACATGTCGACGTATCATAGGCGCCTTTTGTCCAATGAGTAGATGACATCTGTCCCAGCGATGAGCCGACACGTGTTTCCTCCAGCCAATGATGATTTTACATGTGGAAAATCCCCATTGGTCGGGGCTGTTAATGGGTTATCGGATCCAAAACCCGACCCGATAGCTTAACGGCGTTCCGTTACGGTGGATGCCACGTGTCGGTCACCCTTGACGAAAGCACTTCTGTGACGCGCGATTTATCGTCATGGAAGTGGACACTTCCGTGATGATAATTTCGGTAATGTCATGGAACACTTCTATGACAGCACAGGTATGACTATCTTGATTCTGTCATAAATTTGTCATGGATGTACATGCATGACAGAAAACGTGACCTACTGTGACAAACACGTATCATCACGGAAGTGTCTTTTTTTTGTAGTGCACGCCATGGGCCGCAGGCAGGCAAGTCTGGGTACCCTCGTTCCCAGAGCGCCGACAGTAGCCCCCGGGCCCAAGGCGCGCTCGGACTTGGCTTCGAGGCGAAGCCAAAGGGCAAGTGTGGAGCGCCGCGGGCCCTAGCTCCTGTGGCCTCGATCGATGTGTGGCGATTGATGGGACGTGGGCATCTCCGCTTTCCCATGCTGCCTCGGCAACCGTTCGACTTGACGAGACCCTGCTGCATGCAGAAAAAAACCATCAGTGCATGGGATCGTGGAGGCCGGTGGTTGGCCTCCCTCCGGCTATAAATGAGGGAAGGGGTAGAGCCCCCTTGCTCATCTCCGTATTCTCGCCGCCCGCTCCTTCTCCTTCTTCTTCTTCATCTCCCCGTCTTGTCGTAGCATCCATGGCGCCGATGAGGAGGTTCTCCCCCGCCGAGAAGGGGAAGGCCCTCAAGGAGGGGTCGGGTTCACCGCCGCCCAAGAGGGGGTGTGGCCACCCCCGCAAGCATGCTACAACCCCGGCGGCAGCTCCTCTGGGGCGCGGGCGCATTTCTTCGGGGGCCGGCATCGCTTTGTGCGGCCGCGATGTCGCTTCTTCTTGAGGCGGGAGCCGCCAAGGGCGAGGCAGCCCCTGCGATGAGGGGAGGCATGCCGTGGTTTCCCGGCCTCCTCGGCCGCACTTCCACTTGGAGGCCGTGCTCCCGGAGTTCGTCGTGTGATCGGAGAGGCCCGCCGGCACCTGGCTCCCGCCCCCGCGCTTCTTCGTAGGTGAGCTGCCAGCTGTGGGGCTTGACGGCCTCTGGCTGCACTCTGATGGCTGCTGCAGCAAGGCTTCATGGGCTGGGGTCGAAATCACCGCGATGGGCAGCGTGTCCTTGACCCGCGGTTGGGAAGCGTTTTCCCGCGCGCAAGGCCAGATCGGGAGGCGCACCCTTCATTTCAGGTATGATGGCCTTGCGACCCTCTACGTGAGGGTGTTCAGGAAGGACGGCCGTCATGCGGGATGCTGCCCGGAAGACGGCAGCGACGACGATGAGCTTGGCCTTGACGACCGCGACGGCGACGAGGGTGAGCTTGCCCTTGGCGACGGCCGCGCTTCCTTCAGCAGCGGCAGCTCCTCCTCCTGCGGGAGCACCAGCAGCGACAGATACGACCAACCACCACACCGCTGGGCTCGCATCGGGGAGGGCGACGGGTCGTCTCGTCGCCGCGCTTCGGTGAAGCGGGAGGAGGACTTGGAGTAAGCCCGGGGACCGCCAGGGCCTGGCCTCGGGAGCTGTTGCGGTCGTGCGGGGCATTTTTGTTTAACCTTTCCTTTCTCCTGCATTTGAAAAAAGTAGAGGGCCCCACTGGGGCGTGTAATGAACTATGGCACTCGTGCCACTATGCTATGTTTTTTATTTTGATATTGTGCCGAGATACCGATATTCCGATTAGGTGCAGTTAAGATAACTTAGCTTGCCATGCTTGCTGTAATTTCCCACCTCGCGAGGGTGCACCTCTCCAGCAACATCTGGCGAAGATGCTTCTTAACGACTCAGGAGCCGTCGGGCCTCAGGGGGCATTGTACAGCTGCTGAATTTATTAGAAAACTTCACATGGTGTCATGCCCTTCCTTGCGCGAGCCCCCGGGCATGGGTTGGTTGTGGCTGGTGCACCGCGTCGCGATGCCCGGAGGCACGAACTTGAGAGGGTGCGCGCTCCCACAAGCTCGTTTGAGAGCGTCTCGCGAGGATTTAAGGACCGAAGCTCTGGGGCGACAGGGCTACGGTTAGGTGTGGTCGCGGGCGAGCGCCAAGCGCACACACCTGCCTAGCCTCCGCGCGCGGGACGCGCGAGGAGGAGCGACGGGGAACTGCCGCTCTTCCTGGGATAAGGCTGGAGAGGCGAACGAATAAGAGGAAAAACTCCAGCTCTGGCAAACGAGAAACGCGAAAACTCCAAATTCCATTAAGAAGTTGCAAACAAACTACAGAAAGCAAGCAAAAGAACAGCCGCGTCCGGCACCAAGTCTAGTCTTCTCACCAGCGCGGAGCTAAGTGCTGCTAGTAGGACGTGGGAGGGAGCCCCCGTGAGGCCCGTGGGCGACACTCAGGAGACTCCGGGGCGTGTACAGCCCCACCCATTATTATGTGAGAGTGTCACGAGCGGAGACCTTCACAGGCACGGTGCCTTGCTTCATGGATAGAACTTCCGGAGGTGCTGGATGTTCCAGGCGTTCTGGATGGGGACCCCGTCCTGTGTCTCCAGGCGCGCGTCGCCAGGCTTGGAGACACGGGCGATCCTGAACGGGCCCTCCCACATGGGTGAGAGCTTATGCAGCCCCTTCCTGGAGAGCACCCGCCTCAGGACGAGATCACCCGCCTCGAGCGTCCTGGAGCGGATGTTGTGGCAGTGGCACCGCCGCAGCGCTTGCTGGTACCTTGCCGCCCAGAGCGAGGCTTGACCGCGGCGTTCCTCCCCCAGGACGAGGTCCATCCCCCGTGTGGAGTCCTGGCGTGCCTCGTCAAACGCCAAGACCCGCGTGGAGCGATGCCTGAGCTTGTGAGGGAGAACCGCTTCGGCTCCGTAGACGAGGAAGAACAGAGTCTCGCCCGTTGGCTTGGTCGCGGTGGTGCGGATGGACCACAACACGGACTGGAGCGCATCGAGCCAGCCCTGCTGCAGGCCTCGAGCTTCTGCTTGAAGGTCCTTGCCTTGGGGCCTCTCAGGACCACCGCGTTGGCGCGCTCGGCCTGGCCATTGCTCCTGGGATGTGCCACCGAAGCGTAGCATATCTGCATTCCAAGGTTAGCACAATATGTTTTGAAAAGGTTGCTGGTGAACTGTGAGCCATTATCGGTGATGATGCAGTTAGGGACCCCGAACCGGCTTACGACGCCTTTGATGAACTTGACGGCCGAGCCAGCCGGGATGGTGCGGACGGCTTCCACCTCCGCCCACTTGGTGAACTTGTCGATGGTGACATAGAGGTAGCGGTAGCCCCCGCGCGCCCGTGGGAATGGTCCTAAGATGTCCAGCCCCCAGACCGCGAACGGCCATGTGAGGGTGATGGTCTGGAGGCCCTGGGTAGGCTGGTGGATCTGCTTGGCATGTACCTGGCAGGCTTCAAAGGACTTCACCAGCTCGGTGGCATCGTTGAGCGATGTGGGCCAATAGAACCCGCTGCGCAGTGCCTTGCCCACGAGGGTGCGCGATGAAGAGTGATGCCCATAGTCCCCACCATGTATATCGGCCAGCAGTTCACATCCCTGCTCCCTGGAAGTGCACCGTAAAGAAACGTCGTTTGGACGCCTCCGATAGAACTCACTATCCCGGATGCAGCATGTTGTGGCCTGGCGGGCCACACTCTCCGCATCTTCCTCCTTCTCCGGCAGGGTGCCCCGAAGTAGGTACGCCTTGAACTCCTCGGTCCAACACCCCTCCCGAGGTTCCAGCGCGACAAGGCGGCGAGCTCCTGAGGTCGGGCCACAAGCCGGGGCGCCCGACGGAGGAGCCTGAGGGAGGTCCTCATGAGGCGGTGCTGGTTCTGCGGTGGGTGGAGCTGCAGACGGCTTGAAGAGCCGCTCCTCGAAGGCGCCAGGCTCCCGAGGCAGACGCCGGGACGCCCTCTTGGCGATGTCGTCCGCCTCCTTGTTTGTGCCTCGCGGCACGTGCTACAATTCCAGGCCCGAGAATCGTTTCTCAATTTTGCATACCTCCTCAAGGTATGCTTCCATGTGCTCGTCCTTCGATGTATACTCCTTGTTGGAGAAGTTGACGAGGAGTTGCGAGTCGCCCCTGATGGTGAGGCGCCTGACCCCCAGTGCTGAGGCGGCCTTGAATCCTGCGATCAGGCCCTCGCACTCTGCAGTGTTGTTGGAGACCTTCTCTCCATGTTGGAAGCAGAGTTGCACGGCGTAGTAGAGCTTGTCTTTGGTGGGCGAAATAAGCACAGCTCCAGGCCCCGCGCCCTGGCGTGAGAACGCGCCAGAGAAGTACATGATCCAGCCATCTGGTGCCTCATTGCCGGGTATGAGGGAGCGGTCCTCGCACACTTCGCGGTCAGGAACGTCTGTCCACTCCTCCACGAAGTCAGCGAGGGCCGCACCCTTAATGATCCTGGTGGTGCTGAACTCCAACTGGAATGCCTGCAGCTCAATGTTCCACTCGGCGACCCTTCCCGCAGCATTGCGGCTCCGGAGCACCCTCTCCAGAGGGTAAGCTGAGACAACTCATTTGATGGGGTGGCCTTGGAAGTAGTGGCGCAGCTTTCGGGAGGCGACGAGGAGCACGAGTAGTAGCTTTTGTGGGATGGGGTAGCGCGCCCGCGCATCTCGCAGCACCGTGCTGACGAAGTCTGCCGGGTGCTCGACGAGGGAGGAGGCATTGGTGAGCTCTTGCAACTCCTGAGTTTGTGGGCCCTCAGGAGCCTTATCATCCGCCATGGCAGCCGTGCCCTCAGGAGCATCGTCCTCAGGAGACCCACTGCCTGGGGGGTTGGCCAAGGTCTCAGGAGCGTTGTTCGCCAGTGGTGCAGTCAGAGCCTCAGGAGCGCCATCTTGAGACCATGACGCCCCATCTGGTGGCGGGGCGCCCAGCCGTGAGCCCTTGACCAGGCGCTCCTCCCTCACCGCCACTAGTGCTGTGCTGACTGAGTGAGGCGTGGCAGCCAAGTAGAGCACTAGGGGCTCAAGGGGACGTGGCGCCACCATCACCAGCGGGCTGGTGAGGTACTTCTTGAGGTCTTGGAAAGCCGCGTCAGCCTCCGGAGTCCACTTGAATGGTCCCTTCTTCTTCATAAGCTGGAAGAACGGGAGGGCGCGTCCTCCCAACCTGGAAATGAAACGCCCCAGCGAGGTCACGCAGCCCGCCAGCTTCTGCATCTCCTAGAGAGTCTGCGGCGGGCTCATCCTTTCTATGGCCTTGACTTTCTCTGGGTTAACCTCGATCCCTCTGTGCGACACCAAGAAACCCAGCAGCTTGCCGGATGGGACGCCGAACACACATTTCTCCAGGTTGAGTCGCAGATCCACCTTGCGCAGGCTGGCAAATGTTTCTTCCAGGTCTTCAATAAGGGTCCTTGCCTCCCGAGACTTCACCACTATGTCGTCGACGTATGCCGCAGCGTTCCTCCCGAGCTGCTAGCCTAGAGCGATGTGCATCAGCCGCTAGAAGGTTGCCCCGGCATTAATCAGCCCAAACGACATGCAGGTGTAGCAATACACCCCGCATGGGGTCTGGAAAGCCATCTTCTCAACATCTTGCACCGCCATATTGATTTGGTGATAGCCTGAGCAGGCGTCCAGGAAGCACAGCAGGTCGCACTCGGCGGTGGAGTCGACGATCTGATCAATACATGGAAGTGGAAAAGGGTCTTGAGGGCAAGCCTTGTTGAGGTTGGTGAAGTCGACACACATGCGCTCCTTTCCGCCCTTCTTGGGGACGATGACCGGGTTCGCCAACCATTCTGGGTACTGCACCTCCTGAATGACACCAGCGTCTTGCAGCTTGCGGGTCTCTTGGACGATGAATGAGTGCTTCTCTGTGGACTGCTGCCGCGCCTTTCGCTTCACCGGTCGTGCATTAGGGCACACCCTTAGGTGATGCTCGATTATTCCCCTTGGTCTCCCAACTAGATCCTTGGGCTCCCATGCGAACACTTCCTTGTTCGCGTGTAAGAAGTCGACCAATGCCTTTTCTTGATCTGGAGAGAGGTTGGCACCTATGGTGAAGGTGGCACCCGATGCCCCATCTGCATCGACCGGCACCTGCTTCGTCTCGGCCCGATCTTGAGAGAACGACTGCTTCTTCTTTGCTGGCGCAGCCCCCGGAACCTCTGGGGCACCTTCCTCAGTTGGCCGCGTGGCCGCCGCGGCCCTGAAGGCGAGCTTGAGGGCCAACAGCGTGTCCTTGGTGTCTCCTGCCACAGTGAGGACGCCGCTGCTTCCCAGCATCTTCATGAGGCTGTAGGCAGGGTGAGTCACTGCCATGAACTTGGCCAGGGCCAGGTACCCGAGGATGGCGCTGTACGGGAGGCTGATGCGGGCGATGTCGAAGTCGATAAGCTCGGTGCGATAGTTGTCG
Source organism: Triticum aestivum (assembly GCF_018294505.1). Taxonomy (NCBI): domain Eukaryota; kingdom Viridiplantae; phylum Streptophyta; class Magnoliopsida; order Poales; family Poaceae; genus Triticum; species Triticum aestivum. Next base: position 107,362,871 of record NC_057811.1, read on the forward strand.
CGGGTGCCGAAAGTGATGGGGAGGCGGATCTGCCCGAGGGGGCTGGTGGAGCCGTCGACGACTCCAGAGAAGGGCTTCGTAGGGCGGAGCCGGCCATGGGGCACATGAAGCAAGCCGAATGCTTCCACCGAGAGCACATTGAGGCCGGCTCCACTGTCGATGAGGGTCTTGGTGACCGCCATGTTGCAGATGGTGGGGGTGCAGAGCATCGGTAGCGTGCCTGCGCCGGCCGTGACCGCGGGGTGGTCCCCAGAGTCGAAGGTGAGGTTAGCATTGGGCGCCACCCAACCCAGCGGTGCCGCCCGCTGCATGTGGGCGGCACCCGCCTGGTGAAAGAACTGCTTGATGTGGCGATCTGACGGCGGCGCATGCGAGCCGCCGAGGATGGCTGCGATGGCGTGAGGTGCCGGCGCCGCGAAGCGCGTGACGAAAAGGTCGCGCAGCTCCACCGAGGAGGCCACCGAAGATTCCGGCAGGCCCAGGAGTCAGGTGCGCGGCGCGCCCGTGAGGGCCATGGGGAGCCAATTCACCATGACCTTGTCGTCGCCGTCGGCCACCAAAACCGCCTCCTCAAACGCCTGGAGAAACCCGACCGGGTCTGCCGCGCTGTCGTAGCGAGGTGGCATCTCTGGCCTGAACTTGGGTGGCCACTGCACTCGCCGTAAGGCGGGGGTGAATGCCCGAAGACCCCCGTCGCCTCTGTGCGTGCCCGTTGATCCAGTCAGAGAAGCGGCGTTCGCCATGAGAGCTGAACGGCGTGAGCGGAGGTCGGTCGACGGAGGGGCGAAGTTTCGACGCACCCCTACCTAGCGCACCAAATGTCGGATTTCGGGTTTCGCAAACCGTTGAGAGGTTTGAACTTTGGGGTGCGTGCGAAGAACTCGTCCTCCCTAGTCTGCCTACTCGCTAATCTCTCGGCCTAGCTCGACAAACTGTAAGAAAAAGGGACACATCGGTTTACCCAGGTTCGGGCCACCTTGCGGTGTAAAACCCTACTCCTGCTTTGTGGTGGATTGGCCTCGGGGGGCTGAGGATGAACTAGTACAGTGGCGAACAGCCTCAGGAGGAGAGGTGTTCTTGGGCTCGGCTGAGCTGGTGAGTGTGAGGGTGGAATGGATGTTACGTCCCCCTCTATGGTGATGGCTAAGTCCTATTTATAGTGGCGTTGGCCCTCTTCCCAAATGAAGGCGGGAAGGGATCCCACAACGACCAAATTTGAAGGGAGACAACTAGTACATGCTATCCTGACAAAAGTAGTCTTCGCCTGCAAAAGCCTTTGGTCGTGACGCCGTGGTGGGCTTGGTGATGACCTCCGTGCTGCCGTCCTGGCGGTCTTGGTCTTGTTGCGCGGGAATGGAAACCTTTGGCTGATTCCTCGGGACCCCGCGCCTGCGCTTGCCTCCTTAGCACCAAAGAGGAAACTGGTACACTGTGCGCCGCTGGCGCCCGCCTAGCCTTGGTCGTCATTGCTCACGTCATCTGAACCTTGCGAGGTGACGCTTGCATAGGAATCTCCGCTCCTCAGGAGCCAGCCTGAGGAGGCCGCTCCTGCTGAAGGCCTTGGTGTCGTCCGCCTCGCGAGGCTTGGCCCCTCGCAAGGGTCTTGTGTTGTTGTCGCTGAAGTTGGGCCATACTAGGCCGTCGATGGGGCCATGCCATGAGCCAGAGGCAGGCAAGTCTGGGTACCCCCGTTCCAAGAACGCTGACAATAGATGTTTTTATCTAGGAGGTATGTGAACCAGAAATTCCAACCGACCCTCTTGTCGAGAGGTTAAATTTAGTTGAAAAATAAAATGATTACTTGAAGAAAAAATTGAAAAGAATTGAGGAGGAGAAGATGGAATTGGAGTTGCATGTTGCGGATGTCGTCGATGATCACAGATCAAGATGGATGAAATGCGCTTGAAGATTAGAAAGATTAAAAAATATGCCATTGATACTCAGGCTTGGTATCATTATGCCGTTGGATCAATTGTTACCTTACTTGCGATTATGATCGCATTTGTTGTTGCATTGAAATATTTTACATAGTTTCAATGTATGTTTTAATTAGATGCTCTAGAGAGCTGTATGTTGTTCTATGAGAACTACATATGAACTTTATCTATTTATTTTTTCAGTAATAACATTTGATCACTACTGTACTTTGGTTTTAATGTGATGATGAACTTGTATTAATTTGGTCACTTCTCTATTCATGATGTTCAGTAATGGTTTTTGATACACTTAATTATATAATGCACGCAGATGAACCGGCAATGGATGTACGGTGACTGACGCACCTCCGAGTACATTGAGGGCCTGCATAAATTTCTCGAAGTGGCTAAGGCAAACAAGCAAAATGGTTTTATGTATTGTCCATGTACTGTCTGTGGGAATACGAAGGATTACTCTAACTTGAAAACCCTTCATGTCCACCTGCTTGAGAAGGGTTTCATGCCACACTATAATGTTTGGACCAAGCACAGAGAAAGAGGGGTTATGATGGAAGACAACGAAGAAGAAGAGGATGATGACAACTACCCCTGAATACGGTGATACTGCAACGGGGGAAGCTGAAGATCAAGAGGAACCAGACGATATGCCCGATGATGACCTTCGCCGGGTCATTGTTGATGCACAGAGAGAATGTGAAAGTGAAAGGGAGAAGTTGAAGTTCGATCGCATGTTAGAGGATCACAAAAAAGGGTTGTACCCAAATTGAGAAGATGGCAACACAAAGCTCGGTACCGCACTGGAATTGCTGCAATGGAAGGCAGGGAATGGTGTAACTGACAAGGGATTTGGGAAGCTACTGAAAATAATGAAGAAGAAGCTTCCAAAGTATAACAAATTGCCCGACAGTACGTACGAAGCAAAGAAGGTTGTCTGCCCTCTAGGATTAGAGGTGCAGAAGATACATGCATGCCCTAATGACTGCATCCTCTACCACAGTGAGTACGAGGAATTGAACGCATGCCCGGTATGCGGTGCATTGCGGTATAAGATTAGACGAGATGACCCTGGTGATGTTGAGGGCGAGCGCCCCAGGAAGATGGTTCCTGCCAAGGTGATGTGGTATGCTCCTATAATACCACAGTTGAAATGTCTGTTCATAAACGAAGAGCATGCCAAGTTGATGCGATGGCACAAAGAAGACCGTAAGAAAGATGGGAAGTTGAGAGCACCCGCTGACGGGTCACAGTGGAGAAAAATCAAGAGAAGGTAGGGGGACTTTGGAGGTGACGCAAGGAACGTATGGTTTGATTTAAGCGCAGATGGTATTAATCCTTTTGGGGAGCAGAGCAGCAACCATAGCACCTGGCCCATGACTCTATGTATCTATAACCTTCCTCCTTGGTTGTGCATGAAGCGGAAGTTCATTATGATGCCAGTGCTATCCAACGCCCTAAGCAACCCGACAACGACATTGATGTGTACCTAAGGCCATTAGTTGAAGAACTTTTATAGCTGTGGAAGGGAAAAGGTGTACGTGTGTGGGATGAGCACAACCAGGAGGAATTTGACCTACATGCGTTGCTGTTTGTAACCATCAATGATTGGCCTGCTCTCAGTAACCTTTCAGGACAGACAAACAAGGGATACCACGCATGCACGCACTGTTTAGATGACATCGAAAGTATATATTTGGAGAAATGCCGGAAGAATGTGTACCTGGGACATCGTCGATTTCTTCCGACCAACCATCAATGTCGAAGGAGAGGCAAGCATTTCAAAGGCGAGGCAGATCACCGGAAGAAGCCCGCCCTCCGTACTGGTGATCGCATACTTGCTATGGTCAATGATTTACAAGTAATCTTTGGAAAGGGTCCTGTCGGATTATCTGTTCCGAATGACGCTGAGGGACGCCCACCCAAGTGGAATAAGAAATCTATATTTTGGGACCTACCCTATTGGAAAGACCTAGAGGCCCGCTCTGCAATCGACGTGATGCACGTGACGAAGAATCTTTACGTGAACCTGCTAGGCTTCTTGGGCGTGTATGGGAAGACAAAAGATACACCGGAGGCACGGGAGGACCAGCAACGTGTGCACGAAAAAGACAGCATGCATCCAAAGGAGTATCAAGGTCCTGCAGCTATGCTCTTAGCAAAGAAAAGAAGGAAATCTTATTTGAATGCTTGCTCAGTATGAAGGTCCCGTCTGGCTTCTCATCCAATATAAAGGGAATAATAAATATCCCAGAGAAAAAGTTCCAGAACCTAAAGTCTCATGACTGCCACGTGATTATGACGCAACTGCTTCCGGTTACATTGAGGGGGCTTCTACTGGAAAACATTCGATTAGCCATTGTGAAACTATGTGCATTCCTCAATGCAATCTCTCAGAAGGTAATCGATCCAGAAATCCTACCAAGGATAAAGAGTGATTTGGTGCAATGTCTTGTCAGTTTTGAGCTGGTGTTCCCACCATCCTTCTTCAATATCATGACGCACGTCCTAGTTCATCTAGTCGACGAGATTGCCATTCTGGGCCCTGTATTTCTACACAATATGTTCTCCTTTGAGAGGTTCATGGGAGTCTTAAAAAGATATGTTTGTAACTGTGCTAGGCTAGAAGGAAGCATCTCCACGGGCCATCAAACAAATGAGGTCATTGGGTTTTGTGTTGACTTCATTCCTGACCTTAAGAAGATTGGTCTCCCTCAATCGCGGTATGAGGGAAGACTGACTGGAAAAGGCATGCTAGGAGCGGACTCAATAATATGTAGGGACGGGCATTCTTGGTCTCAAGCACAGTACACAGTTCTACATAATTCTACCTTGGTGACCCCGTATGTCAATGAACACAAGAATATTCTGCGCTCCAAACACCCGGAGCAGTGTGATGACTGGATTACATGTGAACACATCAGGACTTTCGGCAGTTGGTTGCAAACACATCTCATGGGTGACAATACTGTTGCAGATGAGCTATACTCATTGGCCAGGGGACCATCTTCGACTGTATTGACTTACAAAGGGTACGAGATAAATGGAATAGATTTTACATGATCGCCCAAGATCAAATAGCACCAACCAAAACAGTGGTGTCTGCTTTGATGCAGCAACCAAGAGGGGAAAGGACACATATTATGGTTACATAGTCACTGGTACGCGTCGGTGCTATACAAACGGTTTTTAACCCCTTTCCGCGACGGTGTTTGGAACCGTCGCCAAGTGAGTGTGGGCGATAGGGGGGTCCTTCCCACACGAGCCAGAAACCGTCGAGGATATGCCCTCCTGGCACACACGCTCGGCAAAATGAGGTCGTGTGCGACCGGCGAGCGCTCAAATACGGTAATACATATAGTAGAGCTAAAAATACAATTATACATGCGAAATTTTTTCCGGTCGCAAGTACATCCCACATAGTCAGTCCCCGCTAAACATTTCCGTTCATATGTACATCCCACACAGTCGCTCCAAGGAAAACATTTCCGTTCACAGGTACATCACACACAATTTTCCCCGTTAAATCATTTGTGATAGCGTTGCCATTGCACACCATATTAACAATATTATTGTTTGCGTTATTGAATGCATCACACACGGTGCGTAGAAGAAACTGTGTGGCAAAGGCTGTCCATCACACATAGTTTTTATGTGGTAAACGTTTGCGCAAGGTGGCCTAACGCAAACAGTTTTGAAGAGGATGTCGTGTGTGCAATGGAGATTGATCACACACGTAGTGAATCCTAGAAACGTTTCTGATCTCCACGTCTATCGCAGACATTTCGCTTTCGCAGACCGTGTGGAGTGTAATCCCTAATTAATCCCTAATTTAAAAATCACATGTTTTGAATTTGAAAGTAGGCAATCACTTATTTCATATCCATCCATGTTTATTACAAATATAGTTCAACCACGAATGCATAATTTGATGCACAGGTACATATACTGAATAACTACAGAAGCACCAAGTAAAGAATGATGAACCACAGTTGTACTAAAGACTGTAAAGAGAGAGGCGAAAGACATTCTGGTTGCTGGAGAAGGTGAAGCGGAATGCCCATATTGTGCCCTCCTCCATGCGTAATGCGCGCACGACTCTAGGCCAACCCCTTGTGATGGCTGCCCGTCCATCCTTCACTGTCTTCATTACGACTTCTCAATGCTCATTGTAGTCTGGATGAAATACTTTAACCTTCATTGCCTGTCCACCAATCATGTACTTTGCGAGGTAATCTTGAGTGAACTGCTTCAGGAACCACTGCGAACGAAAAAGATCCAGACATTGTTATCTAACAACTCGTTATGGGCAGTAAAAAGAGAAGGCTGCAGAGTTTGTACTTACCATCCTACAGCTCACTGCTGTGTTGGATAGAGCATAAAAATTAATTTGCTTGCCACCATTCATATCTTTTTGCTAATAATCCTTATCAGTTTCCTCACTTGATGCTTGTTCATGAATATCTCATTGCTCCATACGCAAAAAGGGTCGATGCGTGGATCCTTGCCAAGGGCATATGTACCTACAAGCAACAAGTCAATATTAGAAGCTAACAAGTGTCCAGGCCTGGATCTATATGCACTACATTATGGAACGATGGGGGGAGTACAAGCCGAGGGATGAAGCTAACCTCGGCAGAAAATGGTGGCCACTCCCATTGTTGTCCTGCATAAGTAGTGGAAAGGCATGATAAGTACAGCAACCTTAACATCAAACAAATATAGCAAAGGTAAACAACATCATCTCCAAGATCGCAAATCCTTGACCGCTTGGCGGAGGAGATCAACAGGGCTGTCGAAGAGACCGACGGCGGTTGAACCAGAGGGGTTGGGGACCACTTAACTTGTGACATGGCCCGCACGAAGCCGTCGCTGTGGACGAGCTTGATGTCGTAGCCAGCTTTCCCGAGATACATTAATACACTAGCCTTCGGCATGGCAACATAGTCAACATCTTCGCCGGCTTCCACCGCGACGTGTTGCTCCAGGATCGACAGGTCGGGGAGAATGGTGGCCACCTCGCCAACGTCCGCCGGAGAGGCCATGATAAACCTCTTCTTGGCCGAACGCTCACTGGGCTCCCTGGGATACGTGGTCGAGCTTAGGTTGCGACATTCTGGAGTAGGGGATGCGGATCTGGCAGCGAGGGACACCGCAGGCCTCATCTAAAAACTCAGGGGAGTGGGGCAACGATATGGGAATCGCTGGGTAACCTGAACTTTATTATCTAAGCTAGGAGGAACGGGCAGACCGCAGGGGTTGCCGGCAGCGGCCGCGAGCTAGGGTTCGAGGGGGGAGGGGGCGAGTGGGGGACTGTGGAGGGGGGGTGTTTGAGGATACGCCACGGCTACTGAAAATTTTAGTAATGGTGGTGGACGAGGGAGGGCGACGGTTCAAATGCCTCGGCTACTGCAATTTTACTATAAGGTCGGTGCTGGATGAGTGTGGGCGACGGTTGAAGTATGGCGGCTACTTAAATTTGGGTAAAGGAATTGATGCGGGGCGGGAGTGCCCAAGATCGCGCACGGTCCAATAACAATATGCGTTTATGATAATAAGGAAAAGTGGCGCGGAACCGCCGATTTTTGCAACGCTCAAGGCGGGTAGTTTATTTTTATATTTCTAGCTAGCTGGTCTATCGCACACGGTTCATCCTAATTTCCAAATAAACTTACCCGCCTTTAGCTTGCACGGGTGGTGATTTTACAGCGCACTTACATCACACACGGTTAAGCCAGTACCTCCACCCTTTGCTCACGCTTGCGTGGTAGTGGTGATTTTACAGCGCACTTGCATCGCACACGGTTGAGCCAGTACCTCCACCTTTGCTCGCGCTTGCGCAGGCGTGGTGATTCACAGCGCACTTGTATCACACATGGTTAAGATATTATACCCGTATCCATTGAGCGTCATCAGTCTTTGCAACAAAAAAACGCTAAAGAGGGTCAGAAGACAGCCACACCAGCATGTGGCCCAAATATATATGAGTGAAAAGGATGGTCTGTGATGTTCAAAATTCCAAAGCACAACTTTGACCGCATGGGCCCGCGGTTGGGCGCGTCATCGAAGATCGACGAGATGGGCCAGAAGTCAAGAACCACCTGGAAGTGGCCAAATATATGTAGGAACATTGGGGATGTTTAAAACTTTAAATACACAATGCATAACTTTGGTGGCACCTGCCTCGCAAACCCGAAAGCACCCTTAGATATATCTATAATGACATAATGTCGTACCTAGCTAGGATGCTTGGCCCACCACCTCCTACTTCGTGTCAGCGGGGCGGATGCACGTAATGATCGATACTTTGGTCATACATGCATGTCGCCATGACCTACCATAAGACGGACCAATGAATCTATCATTTGGTCAAACGACAGCTGTTGTTGTTGATAAACCGCTTGGGCCAATAGATTGAACCATCATAAAAATCGCATGAGAGGGACCACAAAACCAGCACCTCTTGCATGCGGCCCAAAATGATGTAGGGGTGATGTGTGTTTTCAATATAGAATAATGTACAATTTATTTGTGGTTCCTACCTCTCGATATAGAAAACAACCATGAAGGCAAGGTAGTTAAGGACGAGATACGTAGGGTATGATGTAGGTCGAACCCAGCAATCCGAGCATGTGGGAGGGAATCCTGACAACGCATGAGGTCGAGCTTTGGTTGAGCGACATGTGACGGTGACCGGCCCTAACACGAACTAGGAGGAATCCATTCATGGCCAACACATACACCTCATTATCGGTCAAAGGGATGATATATATACACTCGGGGAGCCCACAGATATGCGTGTCATCACAAAAAACCGCACAAGGGAGACGTGGTCGATCAGAAGACCCCGTATACACTACATGCGGCCTGAAAATATGTATGGGTACGGTGGTGTGTGATGTGTTTAAATCCTGAATGCACAACTTCGATGGGCCAGCAACTACATTACAAACCGAAAACCGTACCCGACTCCAAGCCTGGTTCAATATGTATGATGTCGGTTTCCCAACTTCGAGGTGGCGGCGGCAGGGGGGCGTCCCACGCATGCGCTCAGACTTTATTCGGTCTAGTATGGACACATCTATATCTATACCCCTATATAGTGTGCGAATAGCTTTGAAAGTTGGTCGTTGGATGAAGCCAATCCGACGGTACAGAGATGGCAAATCCGAGAACTACTGTCCGTTGGATATCATCTACATTACAGCAGAATCTGCCACATGTACAATTTAGAAGACTCCATGGTTGAACTTAAGCATATATAATGCACAAACCTCAAAACACAAGCACTTCTCCTTTGTTCTACAATCTTCCATATCTTAATTGCCCAATTTTTTTCTAAATGAATTGTCACTTTTTGTTTTTTTACTTTATGCTTTACAATGCACAATTCCATGAATCTTAAAATAGATTTTTTTATAAAACTAATTGATTTTGGATGAGATGAACTATAAGAATTAAACGAACATCTACATCATGCATATATGACTCAAAGCTTACATGCTATAGTGTGGTATTTATTCATAATTTGGTTACCAAATCTCATGCGTGCAATGCACGTGTACCTTACTAGTATCAATAGGAAACCATCATGGTCAAACCCTTCTGGTTGTTGGGTCAAAGGGATAGATTGTGTGGGCCCCCCTAATTGTCGGTAAAGTATAGTATATATACCTCGGGGAGCCCACAAATATGTGCCGCGTCTATAAGCCGCACAAGGGAGACATGCTCGAGAAGAACACCCTGCCCCCTATACCGTGCATGCAACCTGAAAAAGGTTTATATAATCGCCATGACAGGTCAAGTCAATCATTCTTTAATTTTTTAGAGCAAAAAATAACCCATAAAAACATAGTAGGTTTATATAATCGCCATGACAGGTCAAGTCAATCATCCTTTAATTTTTTAGAGCAAAAAATAACCCATAAAAACAAAGTCTACAAATTAGGAAAACAAGGATCCCAAGGTTTATATAGTTGCCATGATAGGTCACTATAGAGATATACTATATCTCTATAATGATCGTGTCATGGCATTTAAATGAAGCTTGAGATATGCAACTTCCCACCGGGTCACCCATCCTTGGACTACTCCAGCCCAAGCACGCTTAACTTCTGCGTTCTATTCGACTAGGCTAGCGGATGGGAAGCCGCCCCTTGCTGATAAGAATTGCATCCTTTCCATTAAGGCGTTTCACGCTGGTCACCCTATGGGACCTACTCGCTCCTATCACACACATCTGTGCTTTTAGAAACTATGTGGGATATTTACATGGCCGGTGTATCGCCACTAGCCTTCAAGGAGCACTGACACTGGTAGCGGGAAAACGATGGGAGAAGAGGCGGGAAAACAATGGGAGAAGAGGCGGGAAACCGATGAGAGGAGTGGCGAGAAACGGTAGCTGATGATGTTTCCCAATACCACGTCGGTGTTTCCCCCAAGAGGAGAGGATGATGTAGCACAACAATGGTAGGTATTTCCCTCAGTAATGAAACCAAGGTTATCAAACCAGCAGGAGAACCAAGCAACACAACGTAAACAACCCCTGCACACAAATAACAACACCTCGCAACCCGACATGTTAAAGGGGTTGTCAATCCCTTTCGGGCAACGGCGCCAAAAACGGTGCATGGACGGGAGAAGGTTATAAAGATTGAAATAATAGATCGCAAGTAAAATAAAGTGCAGCAAGATATTTTTGTATTTTTGGTTTAATAGATCTGAATAAAAATGCAAAGAAAAAATAGATCGCAAGGCAAATATGTGAGAAATAAGACCCGGGGGTCGTAGATTTCACTAGTGGCTTCTCTCGAGAAAAATAGCAAACGGTGGGTAAACAAATTACTGTTGGGAAATTGATAGAACTTCAAATAATTATGACGATATCCAGGGAATGATCATTACATAGGCATCACGTCCAAGATTAGTAGACCGACTCCTGCCTGCATCTACTACTATTACTCCACACATCGATCGCTATCCAGCATGCATCTAATGTATTAAGTTCATGGAAAAACGGAGTAATGCAATAAGAACGATGACATGATGTAGACAAGATCCCTTTATCTATATGGCGGTAGATATATATCTCATCTTTTTATCCTTAGTAGTAACGATACATACGTGTCGGTTCCCCTTCTGTCACTGGGATCAAGCACCGTAATATCGAACACCCACTATCGGGCACCTCTTTCCATTGCAAGATAAATAGATCAAGTTGGCCAAACAAAACCCAAATATCGGAGAAGAAAAACGAGCCTATAAGAGATCATGCATATAAGAGATCAAAGAAACTCAAATAACTTTCATGGATATAAAAAGATATGACTGATCATAAACTCGAAGTTCATCAGATCCCAACAAACACACCGCAAAAGAGTTACATCATATGGATCTCCAAGAGACCATTGTATTGAGAATTCAGCGAGAGAGAGAGAGAAAGCCATCTAGCTACTAACTACGGACCCGAAGGTCTACAAAGAACTACTCACGCATCATTGGAGAGGCACCAATGGAAGTGGTGAACCCCTCCGTGATGGTGTCTAGATTGGATCTGGTGGTTCTGGACTCTGTGGCGGCTGGATGAATATTTCGTCGACTCCCCTAGGGTTTGTGGATTTTGGGGGTATTTATAGAGCAAAGAGGCGGTCCGGGGGGCACCTGAGGTGGGCACAACCCACCAGGGCGCGCATGGGCCTCCTGGCGCGCCCTGATGGGTTGTGCCCCCCTCGGGGCACCCCCCAGGTGCAACCAGGGCCCATTGACTTCCTTTTGGCCCAAAAATCATCGTGGAGTTTCGTGGCATTTGGACTTCATCTGATATTGATTTCCCGCGATGTAAAAAATATGAAAAAAACAGCAACTGGCACTTGGCACTATGTCAATAGGTTAGTCCCAAAAAAGGATATAAAATGACTATAAAATGATTATAAAACATCCAAGATTGATAGTAAAACAACATGGAACAATAAAAAATTATAGATACGTTGGAGACGTATCAGCATCCCCAAGCGTAACTCCTATTCGTCCTCGAGTAGGAAGTGATAAAAACAGATTTTTTATGTGGAGTGTTGTTCATAAAGTCATATCATATTCTTTTCTTTATAGCATGGACATTTGGACTTTTATGTGATTGAAAGCAATAGTCTAGTTTTGACATAATAATTTAGATACTCAAGCATATCAACAAGCAACTATGTCTTTCAAATATCAATGCTAAAACAAGTTATCCCTTGCCCATCATGCTCAAACATTGATCCATTCATGAAACACACTTGAATATTAACTACACCCAATACTTGAGCACGATCATATTGCCTCTTAGTTGGTGCTTTTATAAGAGAAGATGGAGACTCAAAATAAAAATTGCATAAAGTAAAAGAAAGGCCCTTCACAGAGGGAAGTAGGGATTTGTAGAGGTGCCAAAGCTCAAAGCGAAAAAATTAGAGATAAAAACATTTTGGGAGGTGTATCCATCCCACCAACGAAAACGACGTAGAGCTACGAACACTTTCCATGCTAGATATGCCATAGGCGGTTCCCAAACAGAAAATAAAGGTTATTCCTTTTTCCACCATTCTTTCACTTTCCATGGCTAGCCGTATCCACGGGTGGCTTCCATACCAACACTTTCCAAGGAATTTATTATTTGACAACATAAAGTAAATATATTTTTTGCATTTTGGACTCAGCATCCCTAAAACCTTTGCCTTGCTCTCGTGCAATGACAAGTGAATAAACACTCATCTTGAGAATAACACATCTAGCATGGAAAATATTAGCCACCCGTTACCGTTCCGCGAGCGAAACAAACACGCAAAAAAGAAGTTTATTTTGAAAATTAGAGATGGCACATGCAAATTTGCTTAGAACGGCAAAAGAATACCGCATATAGGTAGATATAGTGGACTCATGTGGCAAAACTGGTTTAAAGGATTTTGGATGCACAAGTAGAGATCATACTTGGTGCAAAATGAAGGCTAGCAAAAAGATTGAGAAGCGACCAACCAAGAAACGAATAATTTTGTGAAGCAAGCATTAAGCATAATTAACACCGAATAATGCACCACAAGTAGGATATAATTTTCATTGCATGATTATTGAATTTCGTGCATGCATAGGGAATCACAAACCTTAACACCAATATTCTTACTAAAGCACAATTACTCATCAACATAACTCACATATCACATCATCATAACTCAAAACTATTACTAAGAATCAATTTTATTTTGTCCAATGATCTTCATGACATATTTTTTTTCTTTATCCTTCTTGGATATCTATCACTTTGGTACTAATTTTTATGTGTTGCTTTTCATAAGCTCAAACAAATATAAGTGAAGATCATGAGCATAACAAATTTTCATTCTCTCAAAATAATTTAAGTGAAGCAAGAGAGAATTTCTTCAACATTTTACTAACTCTCAAATAAATCTAAGTGAAGCAAGCGAGTGTTTCTTCAAAAATAATATTGCACACTGTGCTCAAAAAGATATAAGTGAAGCACTAGAGCAAGTCCTAGCTCATAAAAGATTTAAGTGAAGCATAGAGAGAAATTCTAACAAGTCATGATATAATTTTGGCTCTCTCAAATAGGTGTGTCCAGCAAAGATTGATGACTTAAAACACAAAATAAAACAAGCAAAGACACATATCATACAAGACGCTCCAAGCAACACACATATCATGTGATGAATAAAAATATAGTCTCAAGTAAAATACCGATAGTTGTTGGAAGAAAGCGGGGATGCCACTCGGGGGCATCCCCAAGCTTAGTTGGTTGTTCATTCTTGGATAATAGCTTGGTATGTCGGGGTATCCCCAAGCTTAGGCTCTTACATCCTTTCTTCATCCGTCGTAAGATAACCCAATACTTGAAAACTTCAATCACACAAAACTCAACAAAACCTTCGTGAGATCCCTTAGTATAAGAAAGCAAACCACTACTATAAGTGCTGTATCAAACCAATTCATATGTTGTTTTTGTATTATATCTACTGTATTCCAACTTTTCTATGGCAAAAACTCATCGAAGAAAACCATAGAGCCATCAAAATAAGCACACAACACAAAGAAAACAGAATCTGCCAAAAGAGAACAGTCTTGAGTAATCTGACTTTGGCGAATACTTCTGTAACTTCAAAAATTCTACGAAAATAGGACGAACAAGGTAAGTATATTAATCTTCTGCAAAAAGAATCAGAGCAAAAGCTCTTTTCTGTGATTTATGAAAATTATTTTCGTGAGCGCAAAGTTTCTGTCTTTTTTAGCAAGATCTAACAACTATCACCCAAGAAGATCCTATAGGCTTTACTTGGCACAAACACTAATTAAAACATAAAAAGCACAATCATACCAGTAGCATAATTGTGTAAACACACAAGAACCGAAAGCAAAAAAGCAAAAATAAATTTTATTCATTGGGTTGCCTCCCAACAAGCGCTATAGTTTTACGCCCTTAGCTAGGCATATAGCAAGGATCTATGTTTTGTCATCTTTGTACTTTTGAAGACAAATAGATAGTTTTCTATCAATGGTATTCAATCTTCTATTTTGTGAAAGCACATGACCATTGATAGCAGAAGAAAGATTAAGCATATTGCGAAAGTTCATATCCAAACTAGCCTTCATCTCTTTGATTGTTTCATTCTGATAAAAGCATAGAAGGGTAGTTGGCTCAACATGATATCCCTTGGGATGCCCAAATATGGTTTTCATCTTTTCATAAGTATCAACGGCATCCCCTTCAAGAAAACCATTTTCAAATATAGAATCCAAAACTATCTTAAAGGAGGAAGGCAAACCAGCATAAAAACTTTTCAAGTATATCTCTATCTGATATTGGGGCACATAGCTCTCGAATTCTTAACAGCCTATCCCAAGCATCTTTCAAAGATTCATCAAGTAAGTAACGAAAAATTCCTGGATCGTCTTCATCAAAATTGTCAAGATTTTCCTTAACAACCCTGGTAAGTCCTTCCACAACATCATTTTTTATGAGCTTGGAGAGGACGGAGGGGCTATCCAAAGCATTAAAACTCGGGAGTAAACCCCTAGCCTTTTTAGAATCGGCCATGGGAACGCGAAAACGGAAAGCGAAGAGATGCGAATAAAACGACAAATTTTTGTGAAGTGGGGGAGAGGAAAATGAGAGGCAAATGGCAAATAATGTAAATTGCAAGGAAATGAGGTTTGTGATTAGGAACCTGGTATATGTTGAAGATCCTCCCCAGCAACGACGCCAGAAAATTCCCTTGATGATGCTTGCCAATACTACGTCGGTGTTTCCCCGCAAGAGGAGAGGATGATGTAGCACAGCAACGGTAGGTATTTCCCTCAGTAATGAAACCAAGGTTATCAAACCAGCAGGAGAACCAAGAAACACAACGTAAACAACCCCTGCACACAAATAACAACACCTCGCAACCCGACATGTTAAAGGGGTTGTAAATCCCTTTCGGGCAACGGCGCCAAAAACGGTGCATGGACGGGAGAAGGTTATAAAGATTGAAATAATAGATCGCAAGTAAAATAAAGTGCAGCAAGATATTTCTGTATTTTTGGTTTAATAGATCTGAATAAAAATGCAAAGGAAAAATAGATCGCAAGGCAAATATATGAGAAATAAGACCCGGGGGCCGTAGATTTCACTAGTGGCTTCTCTCGAGAAAAATAGCAAACGGTGGGTAAACAATTTACTGTTGGGCAATTGATAGAACTTCAAATAATTATGATGATATCCAGGCAATGATCAATACATAGGCATCACGTCCAAGATTAGTAGACCGACTCCTGCCTGCAGCTACTACTATTACTCCACACATCGACCGCTATCCAGCATGCATCTAGTGTATTAAGTTCATGGAAAACGGAGTAATGCAATAAGAATGATGACATGATGTAGACAAGATCCGTTTATCTATATGGCGGTAGATATAGATCTCGTCTTTTTATCCTTAGTAGCAACAATACATACGTGTCGGTTCCCCTTCTGTCACTGGGATCAAGCACCGTAATATCGAACACCCACTATCGGGCACCTCTTCCCATTGCAAGATAAATAGATCAAGTTGGCCAAACAAAACCCAAATATCGGAGAAGAAAAACGAGGCTATAAGAGATCATGCTTATAAGAGATCATGCTTATAAGAGATCAAAGAAACTCAAATAACTTTCATGGATATAAAAAGATATGACTGATCATAAACTCGAAGTTCATCAGATCCCAACAAACACACCGCAAAAGAGTTACATCATATGGATCTCCAAGAGACCATTGTATTGAGAATTCAGCGAGAGAGAGAGAGAAAGCCATCTAGCTACTAACTACGGACCCGAAGGTCTACAAAGAACTACTCACGCATCATCGGAGAGGCACCAATGGAAGTGGTGAACCCCTCCGTGATGGTGTCTAGATTGGATCTGGTGGTTGTGGACTCTGCGGTGGCTGGATGAATATTTCATCGCCTCCCCTAGGGTTTGTGGATTTTTTGGGTATTTATAGAGCAAAGAGGCGGTCCGGGGGGCACCCGAGGTGGGCACAACCCACCAGGGCGCACCTGGGCCTCCTGGCGCGCCCTGATGGGTTGTGCCCCCCTCGGGGCACCCCCCAGGTGCAACTAGGGCCCATTGACTTCCTTCTGGCCCATAAAAAATCATCATGGAGTTTCGTGGCATTTGGACTTCGTCTGATATTGATTTCCTGCGATGTAAAAAACATGGAAAAAGCAGCAACTGCACATGGCACTATGTCAGTAGGTTAGTCCCAAAAATGATATAAAATGATTATAAAACATCCAAGATTAATAATAAAACAGCATGTGACAATCAAAAATTATAGATACGTTGGAGACATATCAGTAGCCTGTTTAGAAAACCTAGTAGAGAAGGAAGCGTGAGCTAGCACGATACATGCGCACAGTGCTTACCCATATACTGCATGTGCTGTCGAAAGGGCTCAGGGTTGCCATTTTCGATCTGGGAGCATCCAACGGTGCACACGTACGATCCGTGGGGTTTGGGTTCTGGCCAATCAGAACGCACGACTCAGATCGCGCACGCAACAAGGGGGGCGGGGGAGGGGGGCATCGACCACAGTTTGGTAGGCACACGGCTTTCGTGAGTGAACCGTGTGCTATTTGAAAACATTTCGTGAGAAGAATCTCGGTTTTTAAATCCCCGTAAATCCAAAACTCACCCGAAAATCGTGAAACCTGGCATGGTGTCACGACATGGCACATATATGTCGAGGAATTTTTTTCATCCATTTTGGCGCAAGTTTTATTACAAGCCTCTTACAAACAGGAGCTTCTCTCAAATAAGCCTCGTGGTTCCGATAGGGAAACGTGTCCCCGTTGTGGGCGAAATGTAATCACTGCCTCTTTTCGCCTTGTATTTTCTTCTATGGGCAACATGGAACGACATGATATCCGTGCTGAAATTTAAACTTATTCAGGGTTCGTTTGGCCTTTTTATACACTAAGTGAGTTTTCAAGGCATTTAATGTCCATAATTCAATCAAATACATGCTCCAGTTCACCAAAATGGATATAAAATTTATACATGTGTCCTTGGGTGCATCTTTAGGTCCCATGCCAGGAATGGGAATGAATTACAACCGTACCCGTGTCCTGGCTCGTCCTCAAGCATTTGGAATCTCGGTTTTCAAATCCCCGTAAATCCTAAACTCACCAGAAAGTCATCGAAGGTGGCATGGTGTCACGTCATGGCACATATATGTCATGGTAAAAACATTGTCCAATTTGGACCAAGCTTTATTACAAACCTCTTACAAACCAGAGCTTCTCTCAAAGAAGCCTCATGGTTCCGATAGGGAAACGTGTTCCCCTTGTGGGCGAAACATAATCACTGCCTCTTTTTGCCTTGTATTTTCTTCTACGGGCAACATGGAACGACAGGATATCCGTGCTGAAATTTAAACTTATTCAGGGTTCGTTTGGCCTTTTTATACACTAATTGAGTTTCCTAGGCATTTAATGTCCATAATTCAAATCTGAACTACAAATACATGCTCCAGTTCACCAAAATAGCTAGAAAAATTACACATGTGTCCTTGGGTGCATGTTTAGGTCCCATGCCAGGAATGGGAACGAATTACAACCGTACCGGTGTCCTGGCTCGTCCTTAAACATTTTGAATCTTGGTTTTTCAATCCCCATAAATCCAAAACTCACCAGAAAGTCATCAAAGGTGGCACGGTGTCACGTCATGGCGCATATATGTCATGGTAAAAAATTGCCAATTTGGGCAAGCTTTATTACAAACCTCTTACAAACCGAAGCCTGTCGCAAGAACCCTCATGGTTTCGATAGGGAAACGTGTCCCCTTGTGGGTCAAACAATAATCTCTCCCTCTTCTAGCCTTGTATTTTCTTCTACATGCAACATGGAACAACGGGAGATTCGCGCTGAACTTTGAAATTATTCAGGGTTCGTTTCACCTTTTTTATTCATTAATTGAGTTTTCTAGGCATTTAATGTCCATAATTCAAATCCGAACTACAAATACATGCTCCAGTGCACCAAAATAGCTAGAAAAAACATACATGTTTCCTTGGGGTGCATGTTTAGGTCCCATGGAATGAATGGGAACGAATTCAACCGTCTCGCCTTCCTGGCTTGGCCACAAACATTGCGAATCTCGGTTTTTAAATCTCTGTAAATCCAAAACTCACCAGGAAATCATGAAACTTGGCATGGTGTCA
This sequence comes from Triticum aestivum, assembly GCF_018294505.1. Lineage (NCBI taxonomy): Eukaryota > Viridiplantae > Streptophyta > Magnoliopsida > Poales > Poaceae > Triticum > Triticum aestivum. The sequence continues at coordinate 107,381,528 of NC_057811.1, forward strand.
CTACATGGTACATATAATTGTCCAATTTGGGCGAAGCTATATTACAAGCCTCTTACAAACCGGAGCCTGTCGCAACAATCATGGTTCTAGTAGGGAAACATGCCCCTCTTGTGGGCCAAACGGTAATCGCTGCCTCTTCTCGCCTTGAACTTTGTTTTCTACACGCAACATAGAATAACAGGAGTGTCGTGCTGAAATTTGAAACTGTTTAGGGTTCGTTTGGCCATTGTATATATTACTAATTAAGTTTTCTAGGCATTTAATGTAGTCCACAATTCAAATTTGAACTACAAGCACATGCTCCAGGGAAGCAAAATGGGTGGGAAATCGTACATGTGTCATTGGGTGCATGTTTAGGTCTCATTTAAGGAATGGGAATGAATTACAAACTTGTCTTCATCCTGAAACATTGAGAATCTCGGTTTTTAAATCCCAGTAAATCAAAAACTCACCCAAAAAACATGAAACTTGGCATGGTTTCATGACATGGCACATATATGCCGTGGTAAAAAAAATCGTCCAATTTGAGAAGAGGCGCACACATTAGTAACCAACGAAGTCCTTTTTGAAACAAAAGGCTGACACGTTAATATAGCAAACGGTTGTATTATATTAACCGTGTCGAAATTTAACCCTACTCGGTGGCGTGCGTACAACTGTTTGATTAGACGGGACGAGCGCAAGAAGTCCGCCGTGCAGGCTCGACGGGACGCGTGCGAGCAGTCCGCCACACAGGCTCGACGGGACGCGTGCATCATGTCCACCTCACAGGCTCGACGTGACACGTGCGAGCAGCAAGGCCGCCCATGCTCACCCGGAAGCGAGCTCTTTGACCTCCATGCACCAGCCGTCGCCCGCCTCGCTCACAACTTCTCCATTAATTGGTTAATTAAAGCACCTGGACGGAGAGTGTTTGCTCGTGATCCCATGGCCACATTTGCTCTGTTCGTGTTTTCAACTCGTATTCCGGCCTAATTTAAATTGCCACATGGGGCAACGGATAATATGACCACAAACAAAATGGCAACGGATAATACGACGACAAATTTACAATGGCGCAGATAATAATTGTCTTACATATTCCGGATAATTTAAAATGCCACATGCGGCAAAGCCCGGAAGACACGAGGGCAAGAGAAGAAGGAAATTGCAGACAACGATCTGGGTCGCTACTGTCTCTACTCGTCGATGGATCGCCGGGCGACGACATCCTCCAGCTTATTCTTCAATTCCTCACGACTTTGCTTGAAAGCAGCCACAGATTCCTCCACCTCCTGCTCGCGCTCGATCCGGAGCTTCCTCAAGTCACCCATAAGTTCCTCGACGATCGCTGTGAGCATCCCCGAGGCACTGCTCTGCTCATGCAGCATCTTCCAGCCGGTGGCCTCCTCCTCCTTCTCGGCGAGCGCCTTGAGGAGCTTCGCATTGTCACCCATGAGTTGCTCGACGAGGCCGGTCGCCTTCTCAACCGAGGCATCGCTGATCTTGAGCAGCTTCATCAAGCCGTCAACCAGCTCCCGCTGCTTAGTGACGCCAGCGAGAATGTCGTCGTCGGCGGCCAAGGACTTCAGGAACGCCAGCTCGTCGCGATGGCCGACGCCACGAGTGCGCTTGTGAGAGCCCTCGCGTGCCTATGAGAGCTCGTTCGAGGGCTCCACGGCGCGCCGGGACATCTCTGCTGCGGCTGCGGCTTCGCGGCCAGTACTCAAAAGGCTGGGTAAATTTCAAAATTAAGCGGAGGCTCAAGTGCTTCTGCAGCCTTGGTCTTTGCTGCCTGGTTATATGTCCACCCTAAACTCCTCCTAACGGTCATGGCGGAACGACTTGACAGGAAAGACCAGTTTTTGTTTGGGAACGTAGCATGCAATTTCAAAAAATTCCTACGCTCACGCAAGATCTATCTAGGAGATGCATAGCAACGAGAGGGGGAGAGTGTGTCCACGTACCCTCGTAGACCGAAAGCGAAAGCGTTTGACAACGCAGTTGATGTAGTCAAACTTCTTCTCGTTCCGACCGATCAAGCACCGAACGTGCGACACCTCCGAGTTTTGCACACGTTCAGCTCGATGACGTCCCTCGAACTCTTGATCCAGAAAAGTCTCGAGGGGGAGTTCCATCAACACGACGGCATGGTGACGGTGATGGTGACGTGATCCACGCAGGGCTTTGCCTAATTAAGCACTACATGAATATGACTGGAGGCGTAAACTTCGGAGGGGGGCACTGCACACGGCTAACAATGTTTGTTGTGTGTTCTAGCAGTGCCCCCCCTCATATATATAGGTTGGAGGGGAGGAGAGGCAGCCAAGGGGGCTCCCCAAGTAGGAGGAATCCTACTTGGGCACCTCCCAATTCGGCCTCCCCCCTTTCCTATTCCTATTTGCAGTAGGAAGGGAAGAGGGGGAAGGGGGAATCCTATTCCCTTTTTCCTTTCCTCCTTCCCCTTTCTTTCTCCAATTTGGCAAGCCCATATGGGGGGCACACCAGACCCTTTGTGGCTGGTGTGTTTCCCCTCTTGGCCCAATAGGCCCATATAGTTTGCCGGGGTAGCCCGGAACCCCTTCCGGTGACCCGATACGTACCCGGTACCCCCAAAACACTTTCGGTGTCCCAATACTATCGTCCTATATATGAATCTTTACCTCTCGACCATTTCGAGACTCCTCGTCATGTCCGTGATCTCATCTGGGACTCCGAACAACATTCGGTCATCATATCACATAACTCATATAATACAAAACCGTCATTGAACGTTAAGCGTGCGGACCCTACGGGTTCGAGAACTATGTAGACATGACAGAGACACCTCTCCAGTCAATAAACAACAGTGGAACCTAGATGCTCATATTGGTTCCCACATATTCTATGAATATCTTTATCGGTCGTACCGTAATGACAACATACGTTATTCCCTTTGTCATCGGTATGTTACTTGCCCGAGGTTCGATCGTCGGTATCTTCATACCTAGTTCAATCTCGTTACCGGCAAGTCTCTTTACTCGTTTCGTAATACATCATCCTGCAACTAACTCATTAGTCACTTTGCTTGCAAGGCTTCTTATGATGTGTATTACCGAGAGGGCCCAGAGATACCTCTCCGATACTCGGAGTGACAAATCCTAATCTTGATCTATGCCAACGCAACAAACACCTTTGGAGATACCTGTAGAGCATCTTTATAATCACCCAGTTACGTTGTGACTTTTGATAGCACACAAGGCATTCCTCCGGTATTCGGGAGTTGCATAACCTCATAGTCGAAGGAATATGTATTTGACATGAAGAAAGCAATAGCAGTAAAACTGAACGATCAATATGCTATGCTAACGGACGGGTCTTGTCCATCACATCATTCTCCTAATGATGTGATCCTGTTCATCAAATGACAACACATGTCTATGGTTAGGAAACTTAACCATCTTTGATTAACGAGCTAGTCTAGTAGAGGCTTACTAGGGACACGGTGTTTTGTCTATGTATCCACACATGTATCAAGTTTCCGGTTAATACAATTCTAGCATGAATAATAAACATTTATCATGATATAGGGAAATATAAAATAACAACTTTATTATTGCCTCTAGGGCATATTTCCTTCAGTTTTGTGGGTGATGAGTAGAGGAACTGTGAAGTAATTTTTGAGTGGGTAGTTTTTATAGCCCGGTGCTAAGTGTGAATACATATTAGTTTGATAGGTGTGAACAGATTTGCAATTACTTATTGCGTTGTAATCCGCAATGTGACAAGAAACAAGGTCAAAATTTATTGATGGCAGAAGGTTGACCACGTGGTTGCTCGCCGTTGAGGTGGCCGCGGGGTGCTCTGCTCGCATCCGTCCGAGCATTTTGCTCGCCATTGAGGCAGCCGCGGCGCGCTCCGTTCATCCGAGTCGGCTGTTTGCCATGTATCACACACATCTTGTTAAGTTGAACCGTTTCTGTTGTGTTCCCTAATCGAAAACAGTTCGTCCGAGTGAACTGTATGCCGTATATCACACACACCTTGATCTGGCTAACCGTTTTTGTTGCACTCCCTAATAGCAAACAGTTCATCGAAGCGAAGTCTATGCCATATGTCGCACACACATTGATATGGCTGCCCTTCTGTTGTTCTGCCTCATCGCAAACAATTCGAATGGATTATTTGTGTGCCCTGCATCGCACACGCAACTAAAATCTGAACCGTGTTTGATGGTTCCACCATCGCAAACATTTTGCACCCTTTTTGACGGGTTTTTTACATCCCCGTTTGCGATTAATGCATCGCACACAGTTTCGTGAAAGGGTCTCTGATCGTAGTGTCGCGTTAGCAGCATCCTGTAGTAGTGAGTGGACATATGGGAACTTGGCTATGGACATGATTTTAAGGTCCCTTTGTTTCGGTGCAAATGGGTCAATCTGTCAGGAGGCGGGGTACAGGTAGACCCGCAGTACGGAATGACAACAATGGATCTCAACAATCTTGGGTACACAGACGAACCATTCGTCCTAGCCAATGATGTGGCACGGGTTTTCTATGTGAAGGACATGTCTACCAAACAGAGAAAAAGAAAATATAAGGAAGCGAATACATCATACGATAAGCCAAAGCGCCACGTAGTTTTCTTTCAGGGAAAAGAGACATCGTGGGAGTGGAGGGCAAGACAGACATGTCTGAAGATTATGAGAAGTTTCATGAAATTCCTCTCATCAAAGTGAAGGCTGACCCAAGCACCTTGTTAAACAATGAAGATTATCCATGGTTACGGCGCAATAAGCAAGGGACACACGCGAAGAAAAAGTGAAGACTTTCTCTCCACAACAATTCTGATGATGGCTTTTATCTAGAATATCACTGTAGTTACATGTCAAGAAATGAAATGCCTTTTGCAATAGATGAGTTTTCGTTCGAAACCCTGATACTTCGAAATAGATTATCCATTTTGTACATGAAGTGCATCCAACTTTTGCCATAACCCTCTCAAATTTTTAGCACATGCTATGTGGGTGAAATGATGATACCATGCGAACTTTCAACCTTTTCAGAGTCCATTTGTAGTGCTTTTCAATTTTCAGGGTCATTTAGCTAAAAAAATCGGTAAATGCATGAAAAATACCAAACGAAGTCAGAAAGGGTTGAAAATTGATGATGCGGCTCTGAATGGTGCATTTTGAACACACAAAAAGTCTGGAGTTATAATAAGTTCAAACAAATGAAATCGTTTTGTAACAGATGAGTTTTTGTCCGAAACCCTGATACTTCGAAAGAGATTGTCCATTTTGTACACGAAGTGCATCCAGCTTTTGCCGTAACCCCTCTCAACTTTTTAGCACATGCTATGTGGGTGATATGATGATACCATGTCAACTTTCAACCTTTTCAGAGTCCATTTGTAGTGCTTTTCAAAAGAATGAACTAAAAAGCTTTCATAAAACTCTAATAGCAAAAATAATAAACTAAAAAGCTTTTATAAAACTCTAATAGAAAAAAGAATGAACTAAAAAGAATCAACTAAAATATTTTGTTATGATCAACTAAAAAAAAACTATAATATTCTTGAATAGCAAAAAGAATCAACTAAAAGCTTTTATAAACCTCTAGTTATTATCAAAATAATATTAACTTAAAATTATATAAAATTTATGCAACTAAAATTACCAAAGTATTTTTTGTTAAAAACTTTAATAGCAAAAAGTATTTTGATAAAGTATTTTATGTTAAAAACTTTAATAGCAAACTAAAATGACATAAAAAATAAAAAATATTATCAAAATAATATTAACTTAAAAGTAAATTTATGCAACTAAAATTATCAAAGTATTTTTTGTTATAAACTTTGATAGCAAAAAGTATTTCATAAAGTATTTTATGTTAAAACTTTAATAGGAAACTAAAATGAGATAAAAATAAAAAAATGCCGCCTACTAGGCCACCACGGCCTGCATACGACTAGAAACCCATCAGTACATGGGCCAGGATGCAGGCCCGCGGGCCCAATAGGCCCAACATGGCAGTGACAAGGGTAGGCAAGTACTGTCTGCATTATAGAGCAGCTCGAAAGCTCTTCCGCAGCGCGCCTTATAAACCGGTGCTGCGCTCTCTCAACTTGCAAGGTGGGACTAAACTCCCACCACACCGCTATGCCAGTCTATTGGTCTCAGTTGGTGGCTCGAACTGGGACGAAAGGGTGGCATTGGCCCCGGTTCGAGCCACCAACCGGGACCAATGCCCCCCTTTAGTCCCGGTCCGTTCCACCAACCGGGACTAAAGGTCTTTGTTTCCCGCCCTTTGGGCTGCTGAAAATAGACCTTTAGTCCCGGTTGGTGGCACCAACCGGGACGGAAGGTGGCTTTTCATCCCGGTTGGTGCCACCAACCGGGACCAATGCTTTGTGTATATAAGCAACACAGGAATTTTTCAGATTTCATCTGCAGTTGCCCCCGACGACGCCGAGAACATCGACGCGGCCAGGCTGCCCAAGCTTGCCGTCGACGCCCTCGCCGCCCTTTGCCCCGTCGACGCCGTCAGGCTGCTCCACCTCGCCGTCGACGCCCTCGCCGATGCCCTCGACGCCCTCTGCCCTGACGTGCGCCCTGCCCCGACGCCGGCGCCGCTCCCCGCGCCCCTGCCCTGCCCCAACACCGCCGTGCCCCTGCCCTGACGCCCCCCAGTGAGCCCCCTTCCCCCGCGCCGCTGCCCCTGCTCTGCTTGTTGCGCCGCCGCCACCCCGGCCTGCTCTGCCTTTTTTGTTCATACATTTTTTGTCCATTGATGTATGTATGTATATGCAGATGTATGGATGATCCATGGATGTATGCATTGATGTATGATTTTTTTTGTTCATAGAATTTTTTTGTCCATTGATGTATGCTTTTTGTTGTTCATAGAAAGTTTTTTGTTCATATAAAGTTTTTATATATGATCCATGGGTATATGAGCAATGATGATCCATGGATGTATGCATTGATATATGAGCAATGATGTTCATAGAACTTTTTTTTCATAGAAAGTTTTTTCTTCATAGAAAGTTTTTATATATGATCCATGGATATATGAGCAATGATGATCCATGGATATATGCATTGATATATGAGCAATGATGTTCATAGAAAGTTTTTTGTTCATAGAAAGTTTTTGTATATGATCCATGGATATATGAGCAATGATGATCCATGGATGTATGCATTGATATATGAGCAATGATGTTCATAGAAAGTTTTTTGCTAAAACTCATATTAAGTTTCAATATATGAGCAATGATGTATATGGATGATCTTACTAAGTTTTACTTTGCCTAAATCGGGGAGAGGCAACTTTATTAAATGGGAGAGAGGGAGTAACAACTCATATATTCAAAATTGGAGGCCACCCAAACCCTAGAAGAAAAAGCGTTGCCAATCTCCTACCCCTCCCGCCCCTACCTGTTTGTCGAAGGTGGCGGGTGGGGGTCATTATGTATAATACTATTGTTATGTATACTACTATTGACGTCTAATGTCAATTTAACAAATTCTATTCCATTGAAACATAACCCCGATAACTTCTACATGAGGGGGGGGGGTCATCAAAACATAACCCCGATAACTTCAACATGAGGGGGGTGTCGTTAAAACATAACCCCGATAACTTCACCATGAGGGGGGTCGTTAAAACATAACCCCGATAACTTCGACATGAGGGGGGACGTTGGACAGGCATGAGAGAGGCAGTCCGCAAAGTATCCTCTCTCGAAAGATATATAGGACGACTCATCAGACATGAGGGGGAGGAGTCCTTGACGATGTTTGCCACTAATCCATAGCTCATATGCATATGATTCCTTGTTGTGATTAGCTAGGTCCATGTTTGCCACTAATCCATCTCTCATGTTTGTATATGCCATGTTGTAATATTTGCAGAAACTATGGATAGAGACTTGGAACAAGAAGAGTTGTTGGGGGGATATAATCCGCGACGGAGGTGATCCCTTGTCGTTTCTGAATGACACCGATGGTCAGTAAGGAGAGGATGACGGCTCCGGTGATCCAACAATGGAGGAGGAAGGAGGTTATGACGGCTCCGGTGACCGAACGACGAAGGAAGGAGATCATGATCACGGCTCCGGTGACCGAACGGAGGATGGAGCCTTAACTGCTGCAAAGTCCGGCGAGGTATAGATATATATATATTAATTAAGCTTGTGCTGACCTGATGCATTAATTGTTTTGGTATGTACATATGTTAACGCGCTTCTTTCTTCTTTTAGCCCTCAGGATCGAGCCAAACTACCGTAAGGAGACGAGGCACGAAGAAAAGGTTGCACTAGGATGAAAGGTTCACGATCATAAAAGTCATGAAATATGGCCAACCGATTGCTCCCAAGCGGACCAAGGGCGCATTTGTACATCAGTGCGGAGTTGTTGTTAGGGACATCGTCCCGATCAGGATTGAACAATGAAATAAGAAGAAGGACCCTGAAGTTTCTTATGTACATGATAGACTGAAAGATGATCTTTGGACCTCGCTGATGACAAATTTCAGCCTACCGCCAGAGGAGGATCCGAATAACCCAGTTATAGAGCGAAAGGTCAAGGCGTTTGCTCTTAAGAAGATGGCAGCACTATTCAACAACTGGAAGAAAGAGTTGAACAAAAGGTTTGTCGAGAAAAACAAGACTCCAGAATTCATCGGTCCATATGAGAAGATAAGAGATCACTGGCCCGCATTTGTGGCCTACAAGACATCGGAGAAGGGTAAGCAAAGGTCACTGATAAACAAGCAAAATGCTACAAAGAAGCTGTATCACCATCACACGGGCAGGTGGCTACTACAAAGCTCGGCCGTTGTGGGACAAAGCTTAGCAAGACCTGCTTGCTAAAGGGGTCCAACCAGCGACATTGCACTGGCTAGATCGGTCAAGGATTTGGTTCTTAGGGGTTGGGGGAACTTTGGACCCAGAAACAGGGAAGTGTGTTTGGACGAACGAGCAACTTGCAATACCCATCAAGAAGCTTGAGAAAGCAATCAAGGCAGCGCAAGAAGGGACGTTCTTTCCCAACAGAGAGAAGGACGAGCTGACAAAGGCCCTCGGGAATCCTGAACACCCTGGACAAACACGAGGCACATCAAGCTCCGTTCCCTGGGTGCATGGGTTTCCCGACAACGGTGGTTATAGAAGCGGAGAGAGAAATAAGAAAGAGGAAGCAACCGAAATGCAGAGCCTCACTGCAAGATTAGCAAAACTAGAGGAACTTGAGATCCAGCGAGCTACCAGCCAACCATCTCAGTGGCACAAAGATCCTTCCTTTGACGCTGGCCCAGAAGCTACCCCACCATCTCAGCGGAGAAACAGCGTGGCTTCCACGGAGCTCGTTCAGCCTGATTTCACGACTCCTAGCTAGGTACCCCGTGGATAGTATCACGGAGGCTGAACATTGTGTGCTAATGGCGAAATGCCTGAACCTGACCTTGAAGGCGGCGCTCGGCTCTGTTGTACGTCCTCGAGCCGAGGAAACTTTCCATTGTCGTCCGATTCCACATGGCTATGCTATTGTGACAGTCGATGAAATAATGGAGGGATTTGAGGAGCTGGAGCTTGACTAACCTACAGGTAAAGGGGAGATTCATTTGGAAAATGCTTGAAAGAGTGCCTGTCTATGGAGAAAGGAGTACATCAAGCTTTCAAACTGGACGCCTAAGAAGACTCAGCCGGATGAGGCCCCTCGGTAGAGTCCTCTTCCGCCTCAGCTGTCTCTGGCATGTCAGCGGACTCCGCCTCCTCCTCCGCCTCCTCCGGCGCGTCAGCGGACTCCGCTGACTCAGCAACGGCGGAAGAGAGACGCCGCCGCTCCGGCGGCTAGCAGTACAAGTGGCGGGAAGAAATTCAAATATGGTCCATGTAGGAGATATGCCCTAGAGGCAATAATAAATGTTATTGATTATCTCCTTGTTCATAATTATGTTTATGTTCCATGCTATAACTGTTGTGGTTCCCGAGCCCGTATATCCATAAAGGCTCTGGGGAGAACCCATATGCACGTGTGGAATAATAAACGGTAAAATGTATTCCTAGTCGTGCCTCTAAGACTAGCTCAAGTGTTGCATGATGATTATGTTTTCCCAATCATGGGCATGTCTATGCCAAGCAACTTTGAGGGCACAATGTCAGGAAGGACATTTGTGTTGAATCGACCCGAATTGATGTTATGCTATGAGATTCATTCGTCACAAGTTTATTGGTACATAACACAGAGATGGTTAACGTTTGCATGATTCCTTAGACCATGAGAGTATCGAGTTTATTCATGCTTGCTTCATGAACTTTGGGGTTTGTTAAACGTCATCCGTAAATGGGTGGCTATTACGGCGGCTTACGGGTTCATGGAAAAGTGTGTCAAGTAACTTGATAGCTCAAGATTGGGATTTGCTCCTCCGACGATGGAGAGATATCTCTGGGCCCTCTCGGTGTTACGGTATCCATCATCGTCTGGCCAGACACTTTGTGATTTGATCACGGGGATGCCGGAACACGATAACGAGAAAAGAGAACAATACCGGTAACGAGGTAACTAGCATAGTGGACAAGTTGTTGATCCACGGGAATGCCAACATGTCTCACCTCGGGTATTTGTAACATATCGCGAAGCAACAGGAATAGCACACGGCAACTGGAGGTTCACTCGAATATTTATTCGTGTGGGTATAGGGGTCAATATGGGTGTCCACGGCTCCGATGTTGATCATTGATCGGAAGGGGTTCCGGGTCATGTCTATACTTCACCGAACCTATAGGGTCACACGCTTAAGGGTCATCTATCTGCTGAATACTAGACAGGGAGTCTGAGAGAAAATCACCGAAAAAGTTTCGGACACCGAAAAGTTTCGGACAGCGGAATCGTACCGCAGAGAGAGGTCATCGGATAAGTTTCGATGATACCGAAAAGTTGTTTCGGGATACACCATTAAGTCAAATTGGTTTCGGCACATGCCTGATAATTCTTGGAGGATGCCAGAATCATTCTGGAAGCTTTTTGGAATTTTCTGAGATAAAAACCGGAAATGTTCCGGAGCTGCCGGAGCCACTTCAGATGCGTTTCGCAGATGAAAATCACTAAAACCGGAATTGTTTCGGAACGCGTTGAAAATCATTTTAGTGGGTACTGGAAATGTTCTTAGCCCACATAAATATTTTCAGTTCGATCAGACGCTGAAAAATGTCGTCGTGAATAGTGAAAATCAGCTTTATGGTTACTTTATGGAAAGCCACCTTTTGGGGCTTTGCTCCAAAAGATCTTGGGGATGACATGGATGGATAGGAGCCATTTTTTGGGCCCCTCATGGGGGTGTGGCCGGCCACATGGGGTATCCCCCCTTGGGGACCCTCTTGTTCCTTGGTTTCACTCCTAGGTCCTTGTGGAAGGACTTCATTCATGTGCATTTTGGGTTTTTTGTGAAACTACCCTACCCCCTTGGGATTTCCTATAAATAGAGGTGGAGGGGCAGCCCTCCACACTCATCCCTTGCTCTCATACACATGCCATGCATTATCTGGCTTCTTCTCTCCCTCCCACGAAAAGAGTTTCGTAGAGCCGTAAGGCTGTCTGGGTTCCGGCAGGAACTAGTTCTGGACGGCGAAGCCCTGCCGGATAGATGACACCGTATGTGTGCAACTCTGTAGAGAGATCGTAGTTTCGGTCTTAGTTCGTGAGTGCCTCCCGAAGGGCTGTCCGTGTGACCGTCCGAGTTTCGAAGGTCCTCCCGAAGGGCTGTCCGAGTGACCGTTCGAGTTTCGAAGGTCCTCCCGAAGGGCTGTCCGCGACACCGTCCGGGGGGCTGTTCGACCGCCTCCCGGAGGGCTGTCTGAGGAGCAGATGAGGGTATACATCCTCGCGGTTGGGAGGTTGTAAATCCTAGCTGCGGGGATCTGCACCGCCGATCGTCATCGACTCTACTTCCCGCTGCGCTACGAGTCGGTAACGAAAAAGATCAAACCATGTATGCAGTCTCCATAGTGGTCCTGGGCTGGTGCGTAGGTCGGAAATTTTTTGTTTTCTGTCGCGTTCCCCTACAGTGGCATCAAGAGCCATGCTATGCGTAGATGCAGGTTTCGATCTAGAATACATGGAGATGTATGGGTATTGCATAATATAATTAGGTAGTAGATGAGATCTATTGCTGAAAATTATTTATGCGGGTGACAGATGAAATCTGTTACCCGAGGTTCTTGTTGCTTCCCTAGAATTTGCGTTTGCTCAATCTCGAGACAGCATGGTGGAATTTGACAAAGTTCTGGCAATCCGTGATCCTGATTGATCATGGAAGTGCTATCAGTTCTTTGGGTTCTGCCGTAGTCAAAAGAAAGATGAAATTCGCAGATGAAAGGGCATTGCAGATATGATCTGCACGGGGGTCATGCGTATGATGAAGTTTAGTATGGGGCTCGAGATTTAATTATCCCGTGTTTCATACACCCCGAGATGTTAATCTAGCAACTTGAATAATCATACTTGATGATAAAACGTTGGTCGCTGCGGTTTAAGTCAAAACCTTAGAAGCCACGTAAAATAAATTTTGCATAAACCGATTAGAGGCGTCTAACTTGGTTTTGCAGGATGTGCATATGATGTGGTATAGCAGTGCTCATACTAATTCGATTATGTATGAGATGACTATATGATGTAATTTGATTAACATGACCTGCGTGTCATGATTCGGCATGATGGTTGGAGCCATATGATTGCACTTTAATGACCTGCGTGTCAACCTTGTTGTAATGCATTATTTTGTTAGCTATAGAGATAGCAATATTATCTGGTGCATCGACAAGGTGGTGGCAATCTTCGCGAAGGTGAACACCGACGCGAATGCCGAAGACGAAGAAATGAAAGACTTCTTCGTCAGAAAGGGCTATACCATATCATGCTATTATGAATTGCCTAAGATGTTTATCCCTTATGATGCACCCTTCTTGATTGCGCGATAGTCGCTTTTATTAGGGTGATCTCTCACTTAAAATACCAAGTAGTTAGTGTTCTCCCAAGTGTAGCACCGTCACGGCACCTATCTTTTCGGGGTGCGCCGTGTCACACGGGTACGAACGATTAGAGAAGTGTGAGGCGGGTGAGTTGAGACCTCGCAGCGAGATCACTTGGTTGTCTTGACGTTCAGGCATGACCGTCATGAGCTCGGAACACACGCATCGAAAGATGAACAAGAGTCACATAGAGATGTGATTGGCAAGTTGGCCTACCGGTTGAGATTTTTCGTCATCAGTGGTGTTACACCAATGGCGAACAATTGAAATGTGGATCTTGTATCACTCACAATCAATTTTGAGAGATATTGATTTGAGTGGGAGCGCACTGTTGAATTAACATGTTTAATTCTTAGTGCAATTAATTATGAACATTGTCTAAGTGTTATATGCAAAATAGTTGTAGAATAATGGCTCGCGTTTCCACCTTCCCTGTTAAAATTGAATAGCTGTTAAATATTTGGTTAAAACTTTACGTTTGGTACCGTAATATGAGGATTGTCCTCAAAAGTGCCGAGAAGGACTTTGTCCTATCGCATGCTTTCCGTATCCTCCCGCTAATGCTATGGATCATGTGACTCTTGTCCTTTGATCCAAAAGCTATAATTCCGTTTCAGTCAAGTGCAATATGTTTGCTTCCATGAAACCCAAACTTCGAAAGTTGGGATAGTTATATGATATTCATGGAACTGAAAATTATTTTCAGATACAAACAAAGCAATGTTTGTTTGCAAGTATTAGTAAAAGTGTTTACTATGCATTTGACTGTTGGGAAAGGGATCCAGAAGAACGCCTGTCATATAATGAAAGGTGAATAAAACAACAACTTAAAGAGAAAGGAAGTGTCCAAAGGGTGTTAGTATGACTTACACGCCTAGGAAGTCCGGGGCTAACGCCACTCTTAAGTTGGGTGCTTCTTTTGCGAGTAGGAGAAATACTAAAAGTTAAACTGTTAGAAGTATAAAGGCAGAAAGAAAGATGACTGGAATATCCAGCTCATGTATGAATGTCATACAAGTTTTTGATGTATAGTAGGCTGTTCAAAGATATAGTTCTTGGGAATTATGGTTAAACATGTTAATCACTAATTCTTGGGTATTGTGAGTTAATCACAAAGATACCCGCTCGATTGCATTCAATTGCGAATCACTGTAAGAGCTACTGTGGCCTAAAAAGACTAGCCAGAAATGAGGTTAAGGTATACACAGGGAACATAGTAAATGTTACTATACCTTCCATCGGTGTATTGCCGTCTGTATTTATTTTCATAATTCATTTAGAGTTTTACAAACTCTAGCCCATTGCATAAGGTATCTTGCAAGAAGGTTGTTCATAAGAGAACCTTTTATGTTCGATGTTATGAATAACACAAGGGCCATACTTTCATTATGAATGAGATGTATGTTATGAATATTGATAATAATACAATACCTCTGGGTTTACTTTATAATTCATTTTAGAGTTTCAAACACTCTAGCCCATTGCACAATGTTTGTTGCAAAAGAGTTGTTCATAAAAACAACAATTGTTGTTAAGTATTATGAATAACATGAAGGGCCATGCTTCCATCCAAGATGGGATGTATGTTATGAATATTGAGGGTAATATGATACATCCATAACACTGACGCTAAATGTCGCAAGACTAAAAGAATACCACACAAGTGTGGCACTACATTTGGTCACATTGGAGAAACCCGCATGGAAAATTCCATTATGATGGATTTTGAAGTCTTTTTGATTTTGAATCATCTGACACTTGCAACTTTCCTCCGAAAAGTGAAGAGACTAAAATACCGTTCACAGGCCATAAGGAACGAACAACAAACTTATTAGTGATCATACATTTGATGTGTGTAGTCCGATAAGTGTTGTTAGTGGTGGATTTATTTATCTTCAGAAATGACTCAAGTAGATATATGGATATTTACTTGATGAGACGTAAGTCTGGATCTTTTGAAATCATTCGAAAGGTTTTCAAAAATGAAGTAGAAGTTATTGTAACAAGAAAATTATGTTTCTGCAATTTGATTGCACAAAGGAATATTTGAGTTACATGTTTAGCGAATGTCTGATGAGTTGTGAAAGGGGTTTCATAACTTGCACCTCCCGGAACACCACTGCAAGTGAAAAGTCCGTGGAGATGTAATCTAACCATTTATGACATGGTAAGGTCAAAGATGACATAAATAAATTTGCCATTATCCTTTTTAAAGTGATGCTTTAGAGACTGCGGCTTTTACACTGAAAAGAGCTACATCGGGTCTGTTGAAATGAAGCCATGGTATGGTACGCCCAACCATGGTGTATCTTTTCTTAACATTTGGAATATGGGGCTTGTGTAAAAGGTTACAAACCTATTCCAAATCAGACAAGTGCTACTTTGTAGGTTATCCCAAGTCATTGGGTATTCCTCCCTCACTATACCGAGGCAAATAGGTTTGCCACAAAGAACGGTATGCTTTTAAAGAGAATGGTTCTTTCTAAAAGGTGAGTGGGAGAATAGTGCAACTCGACGAGATAAACAGTATCTTCATCAGATCAAAGGAAAGAGACCTTGGAAGTAATTCCAGAGTTTCCTACTGCGACTGATACGGAAGTCTCTACAATAAAATGTATGAACTTCGGTCGAACTTGCAGCTGAACCACGTAGGCAAGGCTCGTGCAAACCTCTCAGGTGCGCAAACGAGATATTGTTGTTAGACAACATTATACCTACGATACACAAGGAAGCGTTGATGGGCCCTGACTCCAGAATTGGCTAAATGCCAATACAATCCGAGTTAGTTTCAACATAAGTGATTCAAGATTAAAACCTTGATACACCTTTCGGAAGACTTAGAGTCTAACGAATATTTATGGAACTTAAAACTGATACGGATAAAAATGTTTTATCCATAAAGCTCGACTTGTTGAAATAACAAGTTCAAGAGTTGACTACGATGAGTTTGTTTTCATCGTAGCGATGCTTAAAGTCGGTTCGGGTTGAACTAGCAATTAATACATATTTCAATCATGAGATATGAAACATGGATGATAAAAGGATTTCCATCTGATGGAAATGAAAGCTAGGACTTGTATATGATACAGTACAAAGTAATTTGTCGATGCTAGTAGGTATGCAAACTTCAGAGTTCCAGCAATGGACAGAAGAGAGCAAAATGGAGTTGGAATCTTCGTGTTTTGATGAAATGGTCAAAGGGGTTTTGACTTCATCAATGGGTAACGAAGATGCTTGTAATTCAAGAAAGTAAGTGGGAGCGTAATAATATTTCTAAAAACCTTATGTGCTTGGCACATTGGTAATTGGAAATAAATTTCTTGACACAAATTAGGACTTCATTTGAAAATAGTTTTTCGATGAAGTGCTTAGGCTAAATAGCCTCAATATTAGGCATGATGATCTATGGAGATAGATTTACCTAATGGGGCTAAGCAATGAATACATATTGACAAGATGCTAAAACTTTTTAGCATTTAAAACGCCAAGGAGTGATTCTTGCCAAAGTCACATGGAAAGAGTTTTTGCAAGACTCGGTGTCCCAAAACACTGATGAGTAAAATACATGATGCAGATTGAAGATCGTCGAATGCAAAAAAGGGCAAATATATGACATTGGGTTCATTAGCCCAAATACCGCAAATGAATGGTCGGTAGGAAACAAAGCTGGACTTACCGAGGAAAACTTGCTAAAATCGTTCCTTCGACATCAAAGTAAAGGGACAATACTCTTTCCTTACAACTTCAAGTGAGTGTTACTGTCTTGTGTATATTTGGTTTCGCTTACTCGAGGTTAAGTAAGGTAATTGATGAGTTATGCGTGCGCAGGTTCCACTTTATTCTGCTATCCATTAAGCTTGACGGGAGAGTAGTAACTGTCTTAGACTCGAGACGCAAAGATCCCCAGGAGTATGCAGACATGACTGCAATGCTCCAGAAGTAAGTTCGATCATTATCGCACCATATCGGCAACTTTCGTTCATTAATTTTCTGATATCAAGTAATCATTTTATTTGCCTGACAGGGTTTGGAAAAAAGTTCACCGGAATGGTTTCGGGTCTGCAGAAAGAGCTACGATTTACACACCCCAAAGTAAATAGTACTAACTAGTTCCGTGCATCTCTCATTGATTCTAGTTTCATCAATACCATTTATCATGCTTGATTATCAGTTTGATTGAATTCTATTTCTCGTAAAGTGCTTGTGGCAGGCACCCGGGAATGATTTATGTGGATACTACATTTGCGAGTTCATCTGCCACTCGACCTCCGAGCGGGGCTACTCTGACAAACAATTTGAAGTACGTAAACAATATTCATAATTTGATTTTATTACCATCAATTGTGTTGAGTTTCATTCATATATATGTATTGACCCCCTTTTTTAAATTAGATGTGGTAGATGCGGGATGAACTCCTACCACATGATTGCTTACGAGAAATTCAAGAGGAATTGACGGAATTCTTTCTTGACCACGTCATACATAAAGACGGAGAATACCATGTGAAAATTGAAGCTGATTTTCGGTAGATGATGTCAATATTGGGCTTTAGTCCCGATCGTTTTGTCCCGGTTCCAGAATCGGGACTAAAGGCCCTCTGGAACCGGGACTAGTACCCTGTTTTCTACTAGTGCCATGAGCCGCCGACAGGTTCCAAAACTCCACCGTCAACGCAGGAGAAAATCGGAGCACCCCCTACATGGTGGCCGTAGCGAGGTCATCGCGTGGGGGGTTGTGGTGCTTGCCCTCCCCACGCGATCGTGGCCCATGTGCGCTTCTCTTTGCGAGCCTAGCACTGAGGCGAACATCGGTCAAACCCCGGGCACACGCCGCAATGACCCGCACCAACACATAATGAAACAACCCCCCGCCATGCGAGCGAGGTAGGCAAGGCCTGTCGCCGCCGGCGGTGAGGAGGGGCTTGTGTCCAGTGGCAGCTAGGGTTTGCGCCGAGTCGCCCTCGGGGGAGGCGACGAGGCCTGTTTTGGTCTCCTTGTGTGTGTGTGTGTTTTTGTCTATCTATTCTACTCCCTCTGTTCGCGTTTTTTTTTGGCCAGGATTCCCTCAGTTCAGAAATATAAGATGTTCGAACTTTTTTGTGAGCTGGACATATATAGACATGTTTTCGTGTGTATATTCGCTCGGTTTAGTTCGTATTTAGTCCATATTGTAATATCCAAAATGTTTTATACACCCTGTATTTCTAAATGTAAGACGTTTTAGCGCTAAAGATATTACTTCATCTATTCTAAAATAGATGGCTCAACTTTGTAGTAACTTTAGTATGGGGAGCTGTACTTTTCGTTGCTCGTTGGGAGATCAAGATCAAATTCAAAAATGGAAGAGTCGTAGGGTTGAGACTTTTGCAGCGGCATCCTGTTACTTTCTCTCTCTCTTTACCTTTACCTTCCTGCCCACGCTCGCATCTTTTTCACCACCCCTCCCGTGCATCCGTCCCCTATTCCCCTCCCGTCCCCAGCCAGCGTCGTCGCCTCCTCTCCGGACCTGGTGCCGCCGAGAAGCCGCCCACCGCCGACGCCAGCAGCTTCCCCGCCGACGACATGCTCGGCGACTCCAGCGGCAACGGCGGCGGCGGGCCGTGGCCTGTCCGCAACCAGTGGGCGCGGGAGGAGACGCTGGCCCTCATCAGGATCCGGTCGGAGATGGCCGCCGCCTTCCGCGACGCCGCCGTCAGGGACAAGGTTCCCCTCTGGATCTGGGAAGAGGTCTCCAGCAAGCTCGCGAAGCTT
This sequence comes from Triticum aestivum, assembly GCF_018294505.1. Classification (NCBI taxonomy): domain Eukaryota; kingdom Viridiplantae; phylum Streptophyta; class Magnoliopsida; order Poales; family Poaceae; genus Triticum; species Triticum aestivum. Next base: position 107,400,270 of record NC_057811.1, read on the forward strand.
GGCTACGAGAGGAGGAGCGCCAAGAAGTGCAGGGAGAAGCTCGGGGGCCTGAACAGGTCCTACAAGCGCGCCGAGCAGAGCCGGGCCGGCAGGCAGGACGGCCGGAGCTACCCCTTCTCCCAGGCGCTCGACGCGCTGCACGCCGCCACCGCCCGCGCGTGGCTGCAGAAGCACCAGGAGCAGCTGCTGATGGTCCTCGGCGGCCGCGGCCCCCCGCAGCCGCACGCCTTCTCGGCGCCGCGGCCGATGAGCGCAATGCCGCCGCCGCCGCCACCGAGGTTCCCGATCATGCCGGCTCCTGTTTCTTGGGCGGCGCCTGCGGAGCTTCCCCAGCCACCTCCCGTCTGTCTGCAAGGCCTGAGCTTCCCGTCCATGTCCGAGTCCGAGTCTGATGACGACGGGCCCGAGGTTGGCGAGATGACGGCGGCGACCGGCGACAGCCTCGGCAAGCGCAAGCGCAAGCGTGGCGGCGGCAGGAAGAAGATGATGGCTTTCGTGGAGGGGCTGATGAAGCAGGTCGTCCAGAGGCAAGAGGAGATGCAGCAGCGGTTCCTGGCGGCAATGGAGAAGAGGGAGGCGGAGCGCGCGGCGCGGGAGGAGGCCTGGCGCCGGCAGGAGGTGGCCCGGCTCAAGCGCGAGCAGGCGCAGCGCGCGCACGACCGCGCCGCGGCGGCCTCCCGCCACGCCTCCATCATCGCCTTCATCCAGCGCGTCGGCGGGCAGGCCGCCCAGGTCCCGCCCATCGTCTTCCCCACGCCCACGCCGACGCCGTTCCAGACACCGCCGCCGCGTCAGGCCACACCGCAGCCCGTCCCAGCCGCGCCGCTCCAACGCCAGCCACCGCCGCAACCTCGACAGAAGCTGATGCCGCTGCGGGCCACGTCGCCGCCCCAGCCGCAGCCCATCCCAGCCGCTCCGCTCCAATGGCAGCCACCGCCGCAAGCACCACAGGCACAGCACAAGGAAACGACGCAGGAAGAGGCGCACGGACCCCGTCTCCTGCCGGCTCATCATCACTCGCGCTGGTTCCCGCCGCCATGGAGCAATGCTTCTCCCAAGTTTGCAGATCACAGCTTGCAGCAGTCGTAGAAAACTGTCGTTCTTTTTTGCATGCAACAGCGAGCGAGCGGTGAAGCATGGAAGGCCCACTGCAACCTGTCAAATTTCTACCTTTTCTACCAATTTTTATGTTCAAGATTAAAATCCAAAACGAACGTATGTTTTTGTTAAGATCGCGAGAAGACAATGTTTATGTTCAAGGGTTAAAATGAAACAAAACTTATGTCATTTTTAAGACGGTTGTACAAACAAACAAATGCGATTGATGGTAACGGGAGTTCCATAAGTCTAGCATTTTTCCGTGTGCAAATTCCATGGCGGTAACAATGCTAGCTCTACTCCACGGAGGTGACGTACGTACGGGCTGTTGGCTGGCTCGGCTCGTCTTGTGTTGTTCCTCCCCATGCATCAAAATAATGTCTTGTTTGATTTGGAACCAGGAAGCCCTGCACCGGCAGTTGTACCAGCTAGCACGACGTAGCATATGCATGCAGCTAGCGTGTACCGGCGTGTAGCTAGAACCCCTGCGGTCCTGTGCATGTGTTTGATTTGGTTTTAGTCTTTTCCAATACTACTTTCTTTATTAAAGAGCGCAGGCAAAAGTGTTTCTTGCTGCACAGTTGAACAATGAACTGGTGTCGTCCGTTGCCGGAGAAAGAACTATTGTCGTCTTGTTCTGCTGATGTAGTATGTGGCCCAGGCAGTCTGGCATTGCAGGATCGGGTACTGCTTTTCGTAGTGCAGGTGCTTCTGCAATTTGCATCGTCGCTAGTAGTACGTGCAAATCGGATCGGATGCTACCTCCAGAACCTCTGTGCATGCGTTCGTCTGGCTTTTGTGGTAGCCATAGAATCGAAGCAGCAAAGCAAAAGCGTACGGCCCCTCTCTGTTCTGTCCGTGGTGGCAGCAGACGGCCGGCATGGGCCCTCTGTGTCCGTGGTCGCAGCAGACGGCCGGCCGATCTGCAAGCAACCACATCTCCTGTGCAGGAGGAGGTCGCATGCATGCATCGCACCGCATGTCTGTCATGGACTTGCTGCGATTTCGTACGTACCAACGTCTACCTCCTAGTCCTTCCTGCCCGTTGCCCGTACGTTATTTCATGTCTATTTTCCTGACGGAAACTGTTTCCTGCATGTCACGAATGTACGTGGCAATTTAACGGCGTACTACTGCATGATGCTAGACCATTGCCAATACTATTATCCCTGCAAGCAGATCTTAATTAGTACTAGTAGTAAAGTAGCAGTAAAAACTGCGTTATTCTTGTGTGCAAGCAACCAGATGACATGAGCCTTGGAGTAGAAGAGAGGAAGGAAAGCAGGCTGGCTGGCTGCTGCAGCCTTTCAGACTTTGCGGATACGGTGGACCAGGGAGGAGGACACGGATTGGTTCTTGTGTGTGCTTTGGACGAGCCGGCCGGTGACAGGATGACATGGGGCGCGCGCTCACCTGCCCCGACCTGTCTGCTCTGCTCGCAGCTCGCTGCCCCTGCACCGCAGCCTGGCCTCTGCTCACCTGCGGTCATCCATGGAAGGAGCACTCGACATGGTGTGTGTGTGTGTGTGATTAGCATGGCAGTTTAATGGCCCGAAACTTGTCTGCACTCTGCAGTACTTGGCGCTATGAGTAATAATTCAACTCACAGTGCGTGCAGCGTGTCATGGACTCAACGTCTCACGGTCAAGTGCCATGCCTTCCCTATCTCATTTGGTGAGACGAGACGGAGGCGAAGCCTGCAATTCAGTTTCTTTGGATGCCAGAGCAGCACTCTTTCTCTAGTTTGTATCATATTGGTGCTTCCCCATCTTGCCAAAGCATAGCATGCACACATGGAAATCTCGTTTCTAGCTGCCGTGCCTGTGCCAGTACAACCTCTGTGCCATCGGCTCCATTTCCGTGGTAGACATCAAAGGAGGCAAGCAAAAACGCATCGTGTCACATTTATCGTATTACTCATGGATCAACGAAATTCTTGTATTAGAGCGGCTCCAACGGGCCGACCCAAACGGACATCGATTTTGTCCGTTTGGGTCGTCCGTCCGCCTGTCCATGTCCGCTTTTTCGAATGGGTCGGCCTGTGCGCCCAATGAAGGAAGACGCATTTTAGACATGTCCGCGGCGGCATTCTATCGAACATTTGGTGTGCGAGCTCCGCACCGCCGCCCCGAGCTCCCACGCCGCCTCGCCCTGCAGCTCACCCCGCCTCCGCCCGCTCGCGTCCTCGCCGCCCAGCAGCTCGCCCCGCCCCCGCGCCCGCTTGCCGCCCCGGCGCTCGCCCCGTGCCATAGCTCGTCGCCCCGCTCGCGGCGCCGCACCACGCCGCGCCAGTGCTGCAGCTCGTCGCCCCACTCGCGGCGCCGCACCTCGTCGCGCCCGCTCGACGGCCCGCCGCAGCTCGCCCCGCAGTCGCGAGCTCCCGCACCATGCTGCAGCCACAGCTCGCCGCCCCGCTCGCGGCACCCGTGCCGCAGCTGGCCGCAGCTCGCGAGCTCCCGCGCCACGCCGCAACCGCAACTCGCAGCATATGCGTGCATAGCCGAAGGGCATGTGCGCGTACACGCACACATGTACATGCACGCATGGCTAGCTGGACCAGAACGGACGAGCCTTGGGCGTAGCTCTACTTGTGCATATACACGCATGCATGGCATGCCTATACGCGCGCTCGTCACTACACACGGGAGCTCTGCTTACCGGCGAGCTGCGCCCAAAGAAGAGACCGTGCATCGACGAGGAGCTTCCTCTGCGTTGCCCCGGCTCCGGCGCTTCCTCGACGCTGCCCCGGCTCCGGCCCTTCTCCGGCGCTGTCCCGCGGCGTGGTTGGTGGTCTGGAGCAGGGTGGGTGGATGGGTGGGAGAAGAGAGAGAGGAAAGGAGGAGAGAGATGGGATGGGTGGTTGGATGACATGTGGGCCACGCAGCACATGCAGTGGGCAGAAGCGGACGAGGAGAGCAGAGAAAGCGTCTGCTTTGTGTCCGCGGCCGACCCAAATGCAACCCAAATTTCAGACGGAAATGGGTCTGCGCGGACACAAAGCGGACGCAAAATAAAAATGGGTCTCTGTGTTGGGTAGTTTATTTTGTCCGCACCGACCCAAACGGACGCAGGCGGACGAAATGGGTCGCCCCATTAAAGTTGCTCTTACTCACATTTATCGCAGTGAAAACAATGTAAGCCATTTGTTGGCATCTTTTGGTAGAACTACGGGTCGTACCATGGTGTGGCTCAGATCTGGACCTGATGAGGTCGTCAAACTGTGTAATTCTGCTAGTAGCTCGGCTACGTGAGTAATACAAGTAATTTCCCGCAAAAAAAAAACGTATCGTGTCATGCAGACATTTGGCCCTTCCGTGGAAAGAGGACCCCCAAAAGTTAGACGCGCATGCATGCATGGAGCGAGCTGATGGTTTTTCGGCCAGCCATGCAGACACGCATCCTCCTGCTGCAGCTCCAAGCCTGAACCTGGCATGAGGAAACAAGAGCGTTCGTTGCCTCTCATTTCACACACGCAGCTCACCTCCAATCTGCAGCAGCACAGCACCCATCCCGTGCAGCGGCCAGCATCGCATATTTGTCTGTGACTCTGTGCGCGCTCCTCTGCTCACCTCCCCGAAACGCGCGCACAGAGTCACAGACACAGAGTACACAGTACACTCACACCACCACTCTCCTCTACCAAACCCAGACAGCTGAAGAAGAAGAAGCAGCTAGCCGGCCGATCTCATTCTTCCTCCCCGTCGTACGTTGCGTCGGTCGACCTCGCCCAGCTAGCCCGCGCGCGGCGACCTGTGCGCGCGCGCGCGGTTGCTGGATCGGTCGGTCGAGATGGGGCGGCTGGGGAAGTTCGAGATAAAGCGGATCGAGGACGCGACCAGCAGGCAGGTGAGCTACTCCAAGCGGCGGTCGGGGATCATGAAGAAGGCGCGGGAGCTCGCCGTGCTCTGCGACGCCCAGGTCGCCATCGTCATGCTCTCCTCCACCGGCAAGCACCACCACTTCTGCAGCGACGGCGCCGAGTACGCACGCAACCAACTCACTCCATGCATATGTCTCGCTGCTTGGTCAGCATCATAGCTGGCTGCTTGCTTGATTGATTGCATCTCTAAGGCACCTTCGTCTTGTTCTTCTTCTTCTTCATGTGCTGCTTGCAGCATCAAAGGGATCTTCGACCGCTACCAGCAGGCCACCGGGACCAGCCTGTGGACCGAGCAGTATGAGGTTGCTGCTGCTTCTCTACCTTGCCTCCATCCATCCTTTATTATTTAGCTGTAACACTTTCTCTATTCTTCGATTTGGCTGATTTTTCTCGGTTTGATATCATGGCAGAATATGCAGCGCACCCTGAGCCGGCTCAAGAGCATCAATCGGAACCTGCGCACGGAGATCAGGTCAATCACGTTCCTCTTTATTTCTGAACCATTCTTGATTCTTTCATCGGGAATCTCCAGCAAGCTAGCTAGATTGATTTGATGTCAAGATCGAGTTGAGTTAATATGCTGTTTGTGTATATGGATCGCAGGCAAAGGATGGGTGAAGATCTGGACGCGCTGGAGTTCAAGGAGCTGCGCGGGCTCGAGCAAAATGTCGGCGCCGCTCTCGAGGTGGTTCGCCAGAGGAAGGTACAAACCCGATCGAGCTTCGATACATTCCTAGCTAGCTAGCTCTTTGGTTGATCTATACGAGTTCTCCATCTCTGACAGTAGAGGCTTAAGAAGTGATTGATCTATTTACTTCTGAAGAATTGGTTCGGGTTTTCTTGTTTAATTTCAACTCATGTAGTACATGTATTGCTTCCTGCTTTAACAACATGACAGCTTAATTAACCTTCTGTTTTCTGTTAATTTTTCGTTCTGATCATGCAGTATCATGTGATCACCAGGCAGACTGAAATCTACAAGAAGAAGGTGAGAACTTTCCCAAGCAGTTCTTCTCTATGAATTGGACTAGTTCATTTCAGGAGTTACCCAATTTTGTGTACATGGCCGTTTTGGTGCCAGAAAACTAGATCTTTATTCCCCCAATTCGTTTACCTTGCCTTGTGTAGGCTGCCCCTTGTTACAGTTACGTTATGTGGTTAGTTCTCCATGTCACTGTTCAAAAACTATGTGTTCACCAGATCTTGTTCTAATGGTGCTGTCATTTGGTCACATTGTATAATTTTGTTTGATAGTCCGTCTAGATATGTATGACCATTAACTGCACTTCATGACCTGAATCATGCATGGAGACCAACATGAGTTTTTCCCGAAAATTTCATTCTGAATGCATAATTTTTCGTGAGAGGTTTCTCAATGACAAATTGACAATGCAGTTAGACTAGGAACAAAGAGCATGGCAACATGTGTGTATGTGCCCCTTCTGTAGACTGTAACATGTCTTTTAATGTAGACTCTTAGCTCTTGTCATTCGATGCCTCCTGGTGTACAATCTTGTTGCATTCGTGTACTCATGCTTTTTTCTCTTGAAATCCATATGTGCATGCAGGTGAAGCACTCCGAGGAGGTATACAAGAAACTGCAGCAGGAGCTGGTGAGCTCTCTCGCTCCCTAGCCATCTCTATAGCAACGATCATGCATGAATCCGAGCTTGACGATCATGTGTGCTATGTATGCAGAGCATGCGCGAGGACCCCGCGTTCGGGTTCATGGACAACCGGGCGTTCGGGTTCATGGACAATCCGGTGATGGGCGGGTGGGACGGCGTGGCGGCAGTGGAGATGGGCGGCGGCGGCTCGGAGGCGGATATGTACGCCTTCCACGCGGTGTCCAGCCAGCTCGATCTGCACGGCATGGCCTACGGCCGCTCAGACTGCCCGCTCTTCGGTTAATCGGTCATGTCGGTCGATCTTGGCTTATATCAAGTGACCGATCGTGTAATAACTAGTACTACAACAAAAGAAAATCTGTGTGTTTCGAGTTTTGGTTTGAAAACTTTGGAGATTGTAGAAACATGTTGTGTGAACATTGAAAAAATCCAGTCCAAAGTTTTCTGAAACATTGAAATTTGGTTTTTCTGAATGTTGGGAGCATGTGAGCATTTATGGTACGGTGTGGGCAAATTTATGTAGTAGTCAGACGTGCATGCTCTTGATCGTGGTAGCGTCGCACGTTCAAATCGAAGCTTGCTCTTGCCATGCCTTCTCTTCCCCTTTCTTCGTTTGGTTGGTGCGACATCAACACGGAGGCCAAGGCAGCAATGCAAGTCCATGGTTGTCACAGTACAACTCGTTCTCTAGTCCTCCTCAACCTTTCCATCTCTCTCTCTCTCTCTCTCTCTCTCTCTCTCTCTGTCTAGGTCTCTAGCTTGCACAATCTGTGATGTGTTCGTACAAATATAACGTGTCTTGTTGTGTTTGTCTTTTTCGTGAGAGAGGACGGTGTCATCTTGTTGAGCTTTAGCCTAGGCAGGTCCGTGGACCGGAAGCAGAAAAGACTCCGGTGCTTGCTTCTCTATTTTCCATTGCCGGCACGACCATAAGATCGGTATCCACCACCAGCTCCATTTTTGTGGTAGCTATCAAAGGAGGCAACCAAAGAGGCATGTCAAACAGTTGCCTCTTCCGTGAAAGACCAGACCACGACCCCCCAAAAGTTGGCACGTACCCAGCTGATGGGCCAGCCATGCATGCATCCTGCTGCCAGAGCTTGAACCAACGGCATCTCCTGTGCAGCAGCCCGCATGCATGTTGTCGCTTGTCGTTTCCATCCGTTTGATTTCTTTCACGTATCTTATTTGGTACTACGTACAAGCTGTGTAGTACTACTAGCCATCAAGGGAGGCAAGCAAGCGAGTTGGTCAAACAGTTGCCACTTATATGAAAATACTATAGAAAAACTTTGAAAAGTTGACATGCAGCTGGTCTGTAGTCTGCAGCAGCTGTTCAAGCAGCCTTTGCAACATCTCCCGTGCACTGGCCAGCGTCGCATAGTTGTCTTTTTGCACGGACTTGCAGTGTATCTAGGATTCTGTGTGCATGCATGGTCTACTCTCCCTTGCAGTTTCCACGATGGTCGTTCTTGTAGGAGCATGGCGCACTGCGGCCTATCAATTTCTATCCAATAATGATGCCCTTCAGGGTTACAAAATAAACTAGTGCTGCTGTTAAGACGGCTGTACAAATGTACACTTATCTTGTTTCTAACACCATCGTGTTATTCCATGTGATAGTATGGGCACTTTTTAAGAAAATAAAAGCTGCTGGGAAGTCTATACAAGCAATAAAAGCTTTCTTAATAAGTTTGCCCAATTTGGTGCCCCTAGCTAGCCCGTCCTGTGTGCTCCATCTTCATAAACTCTCACCACCTGAACAAAGAACATTCAACCTGTAGGCGTGCTATAATAAATGAAGTAAAAGCTGCATGCGAAGCATCGATCCAAACAAATGCACATTAAATGAACGGCGAGTTGCCTACCGTTGCAAGTTCTCTCTTGCAGCACGACGAGGTGACGCTCCTTCAATGCGACTCAAGGCTACTACCACGAGAGGTTGCGACGTGTGACATCGCATTACCCAATCAGTGACACGTCGATCGGGGCGGCAATGGAAGGGATTACACCAACGAGACCAGCAGGTAGACTGGTAGAGGATTCATCGTCATTGGGAAACGAAGGCCGAAGCGAGAAATGATGCAGGTACCGTACCACTGGATCGTTTGCTTGAGCAGTTGAGCTTCATGAGACGAGAGATCTTCCATCCAATCCGCGGGTAGAGAGAGAGATGGCGAGCAGGATGCATGACAAATGCTGGACGGCCACTCGGTCTCGATCCGTCGGGCTGTTCGTTCGGTCACGAGGGGCGTCCAATCAGTCTCGATCCGTCGGGTCGTTTCAGCCGGTTTTCAAAGTTAAATCAAGCACGAGAGGCCACCATGTTGCGTCTACAGGCTTCAGGTCGCAGCACTCAACCAGCAAGCGCTCGACTAGTTGACAGGTAGCTTGCCGATCCACCTGTCATGCATGCTACTGCTCTCGTGCAGCACCAACGCACCTGCGCACACGGCAAGAGACGAGACCAACCAGCATGCACGCCGGGTTTTTCTTTTTCTTTTATACAACTTTTACAGTAGTTGGCATTTTTTGGAGCCGTTCGTTAGTCTCGATCTAACGGTGCATACATACGTAGTACTCGAAAGTACGCGGATGAAAGTACTATTAGTCTAGGGGCATTTTAGTCCTAGGAAATATATGACAAGGTGGGCCCTCTCGTCCAATGCAAAACCGCCGCCCCTCTCCTCCAATGCAAAACCGCCGCCCCTCTCGTCCAATGCAAAGCCGCCGCCGTGCTCCTTCCCCTCTTCCATCACCATTGCAACCGCGGCCATCTCCTATCCTTCTCCTCCTTCTCGCGGCTGCAACTTTGCTCTTCTGATCTTCCACATCCACCCCCTCTTCCATCCACGCAAGATCCTCGATGGAGCAGCAGATCGACCACATCGGCGGCGGCGAGAACGCCGACTTCATGGAGATCGCCAGCGGCGAGAACGCCGACTTCATGGAGATCGCCGGCGGCGACCAGGTCAAGATGGCCAGGTTGACGGAGATCCGTTCTTGGTTTCACAACATATTGCAGATGAACTGGATGGCAATGCCCACTTTGAAGCAAATGACGAGGAGGGAGAGGGCAAAGCTTCCCCCCACCCGCACAACCGATGCACAAGGTCGAGATCCTCCTCTGGGCGATGGAGCAGGCCGATTCGTCCAGCCCGTGGACCAGGCGGAGGTGGTGGGCGTTCAGATCCAGGGTAGAGCATCCACTGGATCAGGAACCCACGGTGCACGAGGTGCCGTTGCAGATTGTGGAGCCTCCAACCGAGTCGGAGATGACTCCGAAGCGCAAGAGGAGGAGGACAGTGGTCGCGACATCGCTTCCCCGCCGTTCTCCACGCTTCCCTCGCCGCTCTCCTCGTCTGAACGGCGGCCGTAGCTATGTTTAGGGGAAGATTGCTGAATTTCATTCATCATTACTTGCCACTTGCTTAATTTGATTCTCTGTAGTATGTTCTTGCTACCTGTGTACTTGAATCCGTAGCCTCTGGATGGCAGCTTAGTTTGATCGACGACGCTGGAATGAGTCTAGGCATATAGCATTGCTATGTTTACTTGCTATGTTTTGATGTGCTGGAGTGGTATCCATGATAGGAAATTTTGTCTGTCACCTCAAGAGTTGTGTTCAAATTACGTGATGCAATCTGTGTAAATTGAACTTGCAATATTTTGGCTGCAAGAAGTGCCTCCAGACAAGTTCAGTACACAGTTTAGAGTGATAGACTCTGGGTTGACATTGAAATATTTCAATACTGCAAGTTTAGTAGATAGTTGTAGGCATTGAAATATTTCAGTACTCACAGGTTCACACTGAAATATTTGTGTAGTGCAATTGCAGTACACACGGGTACACACTGAAAAATTTCAGTGGTGCAATGCAATTTCAGTACACACGGGTAGACACTGAAATATTTCAGTACTGCAGTTTCAGTACACGCACACAACCCCTGAAATATTTCGGTGTAGCAGTTTCAGTACACGCGCGTAGCCACTGAAATATTTCGGTGGTGCAGTTTCAGTACAAGCACGTAGCCTCTGAAATATTTCGGTGGTGCACTTTCAGTACACGCACGTACCCACTGAAATATTTCAGTGGTTCACTTTCAGTACACGCACGTATGAAATGAAATATTTCAGTGGTGTTGTTTCAGTACGCGCATCTAGCAACTGAAATATTTTAGTGGTGCTGTTTTAGTACACACTCACGTAGCCACTGAAATATTTCAGTAATGCACTTTCAGTACAGAGATGTAGACACTGAAATATTTCAGTAGTGCCCTGTCGGTGATCTTGCATCCAAATATTTAGGGCTTCCTAATGATTCAGCAAAAAATAGACATAAGCAGTGAAATAATTTTTGTAGGGATGTTGGCTTACTCATGTTGCCGTGCTGTACAACCTTTTGCTTCACTTCCTGTAAGTGCTTCTTGCATGTGCTATGGCCTACATGCTGTTTACTCTCATCACAACTGTGATTTTGCATCTTGCAAAGGTCTTATTAAATCAACATTGACTTCTATGAACTTTGTATTCAAATTCGTATCCTCCTACAGTTGTTGTGACAGATTTCCTTGGCATCTTCAAATGACCCTACTGTCATTTTTCCAATACCAACTGTATTCAATCTGAAACTTTCAGTTACTTATATGCTATAGGTGGAATCATGGATAGGTTGCTGAAGATGCTGCGCCTCACAATAAAAGTCCCTTGCTCAACCTCAACATCACAAGCTTTTTTGCATTTCTAGTTGTCTCAGTATTTCATGTGATGTATTTGAATACCAGAAGTTGTTATGCATTACAAGTTCAATCTGATAATCGTAGTACCTGCAGTCTGTGTGTTATCTGTTTTGTATGTGTGGGATCAAAATCTAATACGGTTCTGATTCCTGTTTTCATGGCCTTGATGCTAAGTTAAGTACATGCCGGTCAAAGTGATCGGAGGGAAGGGTGGCGCTGGTGGGAAATATTTTAGGGTTTTATCGTCGTGATAACCCTAGAAAATTAATAAAAACGTCGAAAATCAATGGAACTAGTCATGGATGCTTCTCATGTTGGTACAAGGGTGAAGAAAGAATACAGGTCCATTTGAAGCAAGTCGAGAAAAACCCGTCCTTCCACACGGACCCATACCTCCTACCGGAACGGCCGCCGGTGAAGGATCGACAACGTGCGCTTCTCGCATCACCTCCGAGAAGTATTCTAAGCATTTAATTGTATTAGAAAATCCATACAAATGCCGACAACCTTACCAAACTAGTCATGCTTCCTTCTCATGTTGATACAAAGAAGTGGAAATTTTTTGGGTCCATTTACATCATGTCTGGCAAGTATTTAAGCAATATAAATTAAAAAAAAATATAAAACCTTGGAAACCTAGCTTTGTTTGTGCAAGAGATCATGTGTGCCAAATTTTGGGTGATTTGGAGATGGTCGAAAAAATCACCGCATTCCGGAGGGACCATTTGGTCTAACTTAAGACATTTTTTGAACAAAGGTGCTTTTTTCCACCACCTCCAAATCACCCAATTTCTCTATGACACGGTGACCCACATGTGCCAAACATGTCCATGAAAAAAAATTGGAAAAATATATTTTACAATGCCCCCTTGAGGTATAGACCGATGTTTTGATCAGTCAGTCTAGAGGGCAGTATAAATTAAAAAAAATTAAAAAAATATAAAACCTTGGAAACCTAGCTTTGTTTGTGCAAGGGATCCACATGTAAAAACCCCATACGCAAAAAAGAGGCCCAACCAAAGTGCCCGACGGAGTTTCGAACCTAGGGCATTAGTCTGTGATGGGGAGGGTGTTACCGCTGGGCTGATGATGCATTTTCATACAAATTACGTGCCCTCATATTTAAGAAATTCATTTACCATACCTATTATGTGAACCATTGCTGGTGTCCACGTGTAAGCAGTTTGAAGGGCGGCGCGGGGCATAGCGCACGCGAGGTGCACGACGCGGGGCAAACCCCACGCGTCCACACTGTGGAAGGCCCTGGTAGGTGAGACAAATCATCCCCTCGACCGCTCGGTAACTCCAAGAGGCAGCCGCATTCATTTTCTTCCCCAATTCGGGTAGAAAACCCTCGTCCTCTCCCACTCCAGCCATACCACCTCGTCCTCTCCCAAACCCTCCTGGCTTCCTCAGCAAACCACTCCCCCTCCTCGTCTCGTCGACCGCCGATGAAGCGCGGCCGTGAAGATGCGGCCGATGAGCCGGAGGAAACCATCGGTGGAGAGCAGTCTGCTGCCGTGGGTGCCGCCGCGGTTGCAGCGGCTGAGTCCGCCGTAGCGGCGACCGCTGGCGGTGCAGCAACTGCTGTGCCTCCTCCCGCTGCCATCCCAGCCGTCGAGCTACCAGTCGGAGAGCGTGTGCACGAGAAGGTGGGGGAAGATCTGGACGAGGAGACGGCGAGGCTCCATGAGAGAATCGAGGAGGAGTTCTACGGGGGGGGGGCACTGTGGACGAGATAGAGTTCGAGATGGCTGTGGATCCCAGGAAGGGCGGCGACTTCGACGAGGATGTCATCGACGAGCTGTCGGAGGTACTACTCTGGTTTTTTGAGATTTATTTTTCCTTCATGTACTCTGTTTTTTCATGGCATTGGGGTTTTCTTGTTAAGTACATGAGAATCAAATTCATATGGGCGTGCTAGTTGAAAGGATCTAGCATAGATTTTCTTGCATAATGAATGGTGGTTTTTGAATCTGAATCATTTTCTTAAAGTATTGATGAGGTATTTCTACTCATGTACTGGCCCCTCCATAATGTTTGCGTACATGTAGGATTGTAGGGATCTAGCATAGATTTTCTTGTTGGATGGTGATTTTAGAATCTGATTCATTTTCTGTTCGAATAGACAGAAGAAAAAAACCACTAGTATAGCTAAAACTCCATCAAGCAGGCAGATGATGCATTTGCAATATAATGGCAATTTACTGAATTGACACAGAGTTGCCATACTGATCTCTTAAAACACCACCCATCGACTCATGTCCTTCTTAACTATCATATGATGCATCTACATTCAGTTTTAATTGGTAAGAATCCTGTTCTGACCACTTGATTATTTCTTTGACACCATTTCCTGTTTTGGCAATTGGTCTGCCTTGTTGCATGAGGACAGAACCAATACCTTGACCTGATGCATCTGTTTAAAAAGTAAATGGTAGGGTCAAATAAGGCAAAGCCATAACAAGAGCAGTGACCAGACAATTCTTCAATGTTGTGAAGGCCTCAATTTGAGCATCTGACCACTGGAATGAATCTTTTTTAGACAACATGCCCTAAATACTCAACTTGTATTTGTAAAACTAGAATTCAATTTCTGAATCTTTTTTTAGACCACTGGAATGAATCTTTTTTAGCATATATTTGTAAAACTAGAATTCAATTTCTGATTCCAATAAATAGACAAAAAACACTTTGTTTTGCATGACAACATTTCCTGTTCCAAGTTAAGTTGCTCCAAAGTATTTTCCTCACCGGTATCATCAGAGTCACAAGATAAGGGATAAAGATAGTAGCCCATAGCTCCTTTGTAACTACCGACGACTAGACAGTTGGATTTAACCCTAACTAATTGCATATACCAATTGATGAGAGGCGTCGTAGCAAGGCATTGCATTCCACTGTGATAAAGCTTGGTCTATTTTGACATTTTGATTATGTCGTAAATCTAGTATCGACGCATCACTTGACGAGCACACTGACATCAGTTTAATGTCAAATTAGTCGTACGAAATGACAAAACAATCTCTCTCTCTCTCTCTCAGATAGATGAAATCGAGCTGTATGGGCTGTAGCGTAGTTCTGCATTATGCGTTGACTTGTCAGTGTGCTCTTGGCATTTTCGTCCATACTAACAATGTTGGAGAATTAGTATTGCTGCTCTCAGAAAGAATTATGGTTTCTTGATTCCAGTAGATAGAAGAAACCCCCGAAGCCTTTTTTCCGATTCCAATCAGAATTACACCTGTAACAAGTATCAAGTATCATTAAACCAAGCCACATTATGAATTCTTTCATGTGTTAATTATGTACTTCTTGTGCACTAATCTATCAATGCAACTATTCCACCGTCCATATTTATGCATGTCAAATTATTTGGGTCAATTATGTATGTGCATATACGCCTTATTTCAAGCAAATAGATAGTTGTCATGTTACACGTCTGTACTTTTCATACATTCTAATTAAGAGCAATGTAGCAGAATAGATTAACTGAGTTCTTCTTTGTGTACTAATTCACAGGAGGATGACGATGATGTGGGGTATGACATGGACAGCAGGCACAGCAAGAGCCGCTACATCATGAGGCAGCTGATTGCTGGAAAATTCAAGTACCGTTTCTATGGAAAGCTTGGCTGCCCCTTCTGTGGCAAGGCGATCAAGGGCGGCATAGATGGCTTGATGCAGCATGCCGTCTCCACTGGCAACTCCTACAGTAGGAAGCAAAAGGCCAGTACTCTGGCAAAACATGCGGCCTACGGGCGCTTCCTCAAGATTGTCAAAGTCAATGAGCCCTACTACATCCCGCCGCGCCGCCGCTGAACAAGGGAGACAAGTGATGTGCTGCTAGACTGCTGCTGCTGCCCCAGGACCGCCGTGTCCTTTTATGTTATCGGTATTCGCTGGTCGACTCTAAAACTTATGGTCTATGGTGTGTAAGAACTTATGTCCTATGGTCTATGGTGGGTGTGAACTTATGGTGTGCGGTCTGCCGTTTAACTAAGTGTTTGCTGCTAATCTGCTTAAGTGTGGTCTAAGTTGTTATTAGTACTATTTTGCTGATGCATGTTAGGTATTGTACAATGGTAGATGCTAAGGGTGATGCTTAGAAAAATAAACCGGGTTTTTCTGAAGCACCATTGCCTATTCCTACAGGACAGACGCCTAGTTAAGCGTCTACCCTGTACAAATAAGCACCGGTGCTTAAGAAAAGCCTGGTTTATCTCTCTAAACACCTCGCCTAATCACCTTGCATTGTACAAGGCCATAGCAACTCAAGTATCGTACGGTGGTCTATGTTATGTTTGCTGTGTTATTCTTCCGTTCTAGAATCGTACGGTGATGCATGCTAGGAACTCTACTACAATGACTATGGTAGTTATACCTTGGCATGATTATGTTCAGTTTATAACTCAGGATGTTCCAGCCATATCTATGACCAGTTACAACTGAACTATGCATTAGTTTTTGCCAAAAGTAAAGCATGCAAATGATTGCCAATTCTACCTATTGCCATTTGAAGCTTTGTACTGAGGATGCATTAGTTATTGCAATAAGTAGAGGATGCTCATGTTTCCCAGAAGTGCCTGTTTCCACTTTCTGGTAAGAACTGAACATGTATCAAATTATGCTAAAAGTAGACCATGAGCATGAACATGTATCAATTGCTGCTTCCTATTTGTGTTTGAATGGGCTCAACATATCTTGTGATGGTTTAGGGTCTCTGCGTGACCGTGATGATAACTCAAGATGTTCCAGCCATATCTATGACCAGTTATAACTCAACTATGCATTAGTTCTTGCCAAAAGTAAAGCATGCAAATGATTGCCAATACAACCGTATTGCCTGTTCAATTTTTGTACTGAGGATGCATTAGTTATAGCAGTAAGTAGAGGATGTTCATGATTGCCAAAAGTACATATATCCACTTTATGATAAGAACTGAACATGTATGAAATGATGCTAAAAGTAGAGCATGAGCAAGATCATGTATCAATTGATGCTACCTATTTAAGTTTGAATGGGCTCAACATTTGTTTGGCTATGGTCTTGCTGTCAAATTTAAGTGGATCATTTAACATATGATCCACTTATGAGTTTAAGCACACAACCTATTTGGTCATGCATAAAATAAGCGCAGTTTAACAAGGGTATCCAATTGCTTAACCACGTGAAGTTGTGCAAACCCTATGAGGGTTCAACTACTAAAAGAGCGGCCGACAACGATTAAAAAAAGCTACGATCAGGAAATACCTTCTCTCGGAGACGTCGGCGCCGAGTTGATGGCCGCGGATAGTGCGTGGCAAACTAGAAGTGCCCGTATAGCGCGGTAGACGGCGGCAAGGATATACGGCGGGTTCACGCGAGGACGGGGCGGCGAGAAGAACACTGAAGTCCGACCCCTCATGGCGGTGGGCGGTGGCCGGCAACTCCTGTAATCCGTGTGAGCCCGGGTCTCCGATCTGATCTTGCAGCGGTCGTGGGAGCTGCGGATGGCACGACCGGGTGGTTAGAATGAGGCGCTGTAATCGCGGTATTTAGGGAGGGGTGGGCCGCGTTGAGTTATGTGAGATTTCAATAATATCACAATGATATCCCAAAAGATCTAGAAAATATTGTCCTTGCTTTTTTAGTATTAACAATGGTTTCTTCGTGTCGCATATGCCCGAAAAACGCCATGCGTGACAAAACTTGCAATACATGTTGAAAATGGTCGACATTGTACTAATGAACGAAAAAATCACGCATGTGACGAAACTTCCAAAATTTGTTGAAGATGGTTGATTTGGAGATGTTCTACAATTTCACTGCAATATTACATATTTATTTTATAATTAAAATTCAATGATGCAAGGTTTTACATGTTTTTCAATTGTTTTCAAACTTAAACTTTTTACACATGTCCAAGAAAGGCAATGTGGCAAGGTTTTACATGTTTTTCATTGTTATCAAACTTAAACTTGTCACATAAGACACGTGTACCTAAAAAAAGGAAGTGTTATTTTAGTATAAGTCAAAATGTCTCATAGGCAAAAAAAGATTTCATAGAAAAAAAGCCCACCTACCTAACATGATATTTCACACACCACAGCCCGCATACGACTACAAACCCAGTGATATGGGCCAGGATGCAGGCCCGTGGTGGGACTAAACTCAGACGCACGCGCACCCAGCAGTGCACAGAGCGCGGTTGCCACGACGGACTGCAACTGCGCCCCACCACAACTACCCCCACGTCCTAGACGAACCGCCTCCCCCACGTCCCCATCCCAGGCGTGAAAAAGCCCCAAATCGACTACATCACTGCCTCATTCCGAGAACCTCCATTGCCGCTTCCATCTCTTCTGCAAACAACCCACAAACATCTCTCTTCGAAGCCCGCAGTCGCAGGAGGAGGGCAATGGCGGAGGAAGCGTCTGCCAAGCGTCATTGTGGCCAGACGTCCCACCAGAGCGGCAACCTCGACGTCGTTCACGTTCCCGGTCAGAAGCGCGAGTACACCGTAACCCTCACAGGGGTTGAGCTCCACGGCAAGGAGACGCTGGAGGTCGTCTGCACCAGCGAACCAGACAAGGCCGACGAGATGATCTCTAGGATCAGGAGGAGCGCCTGCGGCTCGTACCCCCACATCATGGGCGTTGATGTGGAGTTTACCAAAGATGATGAACCTCCGCAGATGGCAGCAGTTCTGCAGATCAGCGTGGAGGGTCTCTGCCTCGTGTACCACATCGCTGCGGCCACAAAATGGTGAAGTATCCTACTCATTCACCCTCTTCCATTCATCAATACTGCTCCCTCGAAATTTCATTAGACTAGTTTCATACTAGATGTACTAGTGTAGTTTGTGAAAATGGATGCACTAGTGCAGTTCCTCAAAGTAGATGCACTAGAATATATTTTGACCCTGATGCACTTGATTAGTATCTGAAACTGTTGCACAAGATTAATTTGTGAGGTTGATGTACCAGTGTAGTTTCTCATCTTGATTCATTAGTGTAGTTTCTGAACTTCATGTAGTGAAGTAGTTTCTGAACTTGGTCTGGTGTTATTTTCACCACCAAAAAAACTTAAGAACTTGGTGAAGCAGAGGTATATGTTATTTTATTCAAAATAATAAAACTAAACTGGCACTAAGAAAGCAAATAGATCATTGACTCAACTATATATTCCGAAAAGAAAAATAACATGGTGTACTTGATTTTAATTTCAGAACTTTGTGTACTAGTTTCTGAACTACATTCATCCATGACTTATACTGTATAAGCATCTACTCCATGTATTATTCACTTGTAAACCGTAAAAACAGAAGATTAAATCTTGAAAAATAAACACTAGTACTCCATGTATTCATCACTTGTCTCTCCCCTAGCAGGCCAAAGCGCCTCAAAGAGCTCCTACAGGAGGAGAAGTTGTTCACCTTTGCCGGTTTCAGCATTAAAAATGACAGGGACAAGCTGAAGTTGTCTGGTTTGGAGATAAACCCCAACAAGCACATCGACATTCAGCGCAACTGGAGAGTTCCATACAACGGAAAACCGTACGACTCCTTGGCTGATGTTGCAGCCAGCGTCATCCACCCATTCTACAGAAAGATGAAGAAGAAGATCGATAGGGAGGCAGACCATAAACTGTGGGGGGACAGCCCACTGCCAAATTACCTCATCGAGTACGCAGCAATAGATGCGTACGCCACCTACAAGTCGTGGAAGATAATCGACAACATCAAAAGAGGTCTGGAAATTTCAAAAGAGCAGGAAGCGGACCCCTACTACCACTGCCACTATGCGGGATGAGGAGACATCAAAGTCTGCCTTCGTGTTGCTTGCGCTTGTGCTTGTCGTTTATCTTGTTGTTTGAAATTTGTAGTTTGCTTTTCTTGGGTTAAACCAGCTTGTTTATGTCATGTGTGTCAGAGTTGAACCAGTTTGTTTATGTCCTGTTTGTCAGGGTTGAACAAGTTTGCTTATGTCATCAAGTACATAGTTTGCTTATCTCGTTAAATAAGTTTGCTAGCTTCCTATTTTGTTTATCCATCAAAACAAATATTCAAGTAAATTGTGAATGGAACTTTGTGGCTGCTCTTCAATACTCCCTACGTAAACTAATATAAGAGCGTTTAGATCACTATTTTAGTAATCTAAACCCTCTTATATTAGTTTACAGAGGGAGTACTAGTTATCAATGGAACTAATCACAGAAGGTTGTGCCATGTGTAGTTTTGGTTCAGAATTGTATGGAAAAGTAAACAATTACTACAATTAGAACTAAACTCCATTAACCGAACCTACGAAAAAGGGTCCCCCAACCCCCCCAGCTTTATACTATAAAGCAACAGCACCAAGCATCCAACAACAAGTCAAGACAGATTCAAGTTCAAGGAAGTCTCAAATAACCGCTGGGGCAACAACAAAACAAGCCCCAAACATAACAAGTTCATTTCACAGCGATACATGGCCCATTTACTGAACCTAGATATATATAGATAGGTACGGTAATACACGGCAAGTACTCGGAAACAAGAGCTAACATACCAAGTTCATTTCACATCGAAACATGGCCCAGCCAGTTCTAAATGAGGTTGATGGTGATCATCATCCTCAAGTCACGGCGACGGGTGTTCGCAACAGTGAGTAGGATGCCCTGACCTACCCAAAGATTCTTGCCATGAAGGAACTTCTTCCACCCCGCCCGGTTGAAGACAGTGCGACCGTCCGTGTCCACTGCGTAGGCACAGGTGGTGATGGAGCCCGTTCTGGTAAGGCGTAGTCCAGCAGTCATGCCTTCTTCATGCGGCTCGATGCCACAGCTAACAGATAACCTCTTAGGTAATTTCTGAAAATAGTTGATATGATATATGAGCATGTCACGTGCAATTATCAGCAAATCATACACTTGAAGACACATATATCATTGGATTCAACACTGAGCATATATATCATCACATCACTACACTAGACGCTAATCATCAAATTACTACAGTAATTAAGCATATCATTATTTACTACGTACACTAACCATATCATCGCATATTACTACACTACATAAGGATATATCGCATTACTACAACCCATGCATACCATAAAAAATTCTGCACTAAATGAATCCTACACATGGCATATCATCACAGTACTACAACATGCATATCATATCAACTAGTACACTTATTAAGCATGCATATCATGTAATTACCACAGTAAGTAACATACCATGAGATGCTGTTTAACATTCGTCCTTGTGAGGCGGGTCACGAATGGCATCCCGACGTAGTCTTCACGTAGCGGAAGCATGTCCCAGAGGTTGCACGTTTCATCGCCGCTCAGCCTCAGTCTTTGGGCATAGAGTGCTTCATCAAGTGGGTTCTCATCATCATCTGAATCCTCACCATCGTCCTCCTCATGAACTTCATCCTCACTATCGAAAATCAAATTCAGATAGATAACAGAAATCCTGGGCCTTTCTCCTCTGAAGGAGAAGCTGATCAATTCACCCCCACTAAGACGCAAGCGGGCGATGAAACGATCCCATTCATCTCCTCCAATCTGGGTTATCGTTCGCCCCTTATCGACCTGCATAGTGTACGGCCCCCCGAGAGCGTCGAAGGTCACGGTGTCTCCGACGAGCTCATTGAATGCCAATCTCACATTGCATGGGACGATCTGTGCAAGATAAAAACAAATAACAAACACAATGCATTAGTGGAAATAGCAATAAAAAACAAAATTAATGAACTGTCAGAAGGTTCATATAAATTGTTACCGCTGCAAAAACAAAAGTAGGCTGGAAGTAGATGCCGAACAGCGTGGCAGTACAAAGGCTGGTCCGGCACCGTGACTTGCACCGTCGACACGGTGCTTCCTCCATTCTACACAGAACATGTTGAACTCTAAGTTGAATTGTATGCTACCATAGTACAATACAAAGATCATACATATAATAAATCATAGTGACAACCTAAAATGCAATGCCTATTAAATCTGTTTACTATCATCTACCTAATAAATCCCAATCAGATCCAATCCAATGTCAGTACTACATACTATAGTGAAGAACGGATGAATTATTTTGATTTATTTTTTCACACATA
Organism: Triticum aestivum; assembly: GCF_018294505.1. NCBI lineage: Eukaryota > Viridiplantae > Streptophyta > Magnoliopsida > Poales > Poaceae > Triticum > Triticum aestivum. The sequence goes on from NC_057811.1 coordinate 107,421,700, forward strand.
GGGCCTCATTTTGATTTGCACAGGGCCTCTCTTTTCCCTGGTACGGCTCAGATCCTACACTACGACATCCATCAATCTATCAAAGAACCATCATATCCATCAACAAATCATCTACCGCATGTATCAAATAAAATTTATGGATCAGATACGCGCCCGGAGGGAGACGCATGCGGTTTGGGAAGGGAAGAAGATTCGCGAGGGGGATGAGGGGAGATCTCACCTACTTGCCGGAGTTGGCGGCGGCCGCGCAGATCCGGCGGCGAAGAGAGGCAGCGTCGGGAGCTGGCGGCGGCGGCGCTTGTCGAGAAGGGGACGAAGAAGTTGAAAATGATGTGGAGTACTAGGTGCACTTAGCCAAATGTGGTACATGTGGTGGCGCGTTTGTGTGGATGACAAGGGGACCCCACGTGTCGGTACCCATAGAAAAAAAATTGGCATTTCCAATTGCCTCACGGGGATTCGAACCAGGGCCATGCGGGTGTGTGGTAAAGGGTCTAACCAGTTCGGCTGATGCAGTGTGTTCGGCTGAACCAATTTGCCTCTCCTTAAGACATTTATCCAGACACAGACACACGAAAAAAAACCATGCACCGAGGCTGTGCTCCATGTGTGGCATAAGTGGTCCTGTGAAGCTGCAACTAGGACCAATGTTGATATATGTTGTTATTAGCTAGGGTACCAACACTATATAATGGCTTATGTGATCCTTGCTAGTAAAAAAACCATTATCCATGTTGGCCCAAGTGGCACGTTTGAGTGCAACGTGTCAATATTGGTGCATTTGGCCCTTATGGCATCCGTGAGTCCAAAGAGACCATGATTAGTGAAAACACATGAAGATTGCTACATGACGGGCCGTTGGCGTGTCTTGGTATGCACTGTGCGTGCAATGTGACTACGAAAAGTTGTTGCATGTCGAGACGTAGTTTATCGGTGCATGTGGATCCTATAGGCTTATTTGTTCCTTGTTTGTGGGCATGGTGCGTGTTGGCCCAAGTGACATGTGTCAGTGCATTGTGACATCTATTGGTGCATCTGGCCCTTATACCAATTATTTGTGCAAAGATATCAAGATTGATACATGTCGATCCATTGTCGCATCTTGGAGTGGAATGTGACTAGAAGAATTGGTGAATGATTTGGACCCCTTATGGCATGTATCAATCTAATGAGACCAATGTTGTTGCATGTTGGTCAAGATGGTATCGACACGTGCAGTGTGAATATTACTGGTACATGTCCGTCGTTATAGCTCTGTGTGTCGAAGGAGAACAAGTTTGGTGCATGCTCTTGTGTGCCAAGATGTTATGTGGGAACAAAAAAACTGTCAATAGTTCATTTCTGTGGGCCCAGAAACAATGAGAATTATTTCTGGAGTACCTATTTGTAAATTTTGCACAGTTCTAGCTGGGTGCTGATGTGGAATGTGTTTTTTCCCGCGGTGCACTTACAAACTGGACTCACTTGTCACAAATCATGTCAACCCACCCAAAATGGCGGATTAGACCTAGCTGCAACAAATTACCCCAATATGTGTTCTTTTGTGCAACAAACCTGTAAAGTAGGTGTTCTATGCAAAAGTAACACCAAAAGTAGGTAATTTGTGCAATTTCCTCGCTAAACCACAGGTCAAAAAATAAAAATATACAAATTCATGACAAAAATTAAATGAAAGCGGTTGGGGCGTGCACGAGCGCACGACGCCACGCGTCTAGCCTCGGTAACTCCAAACGTCCACCCCCACACGCCAAATAAAGGCCGCCTCCCCCACCCCCCACCCCCCTGCTGCTTTTCTTCCCCAAATCAGCAAAAACCCTCTCCTCTCACCTCGAACCAACCTCCTACAAGCCAGCAACCACCTCCCTTGCCCTTCGTCGTCGAAAGATGAAGGCCGGCCGTGAAGACGCGGCGGTGGAGAAGGACACAGCGGTAGAAGCAGTGGAGAAGCCTGCTGTGGTCATTGCCGCCGCGGTTGGCGCGGCCGAGGGCGCCGTCGCGGCGACGGGAGGCGGTGCACCATCCGGCCGCCGTCGCAGCGGTCGAGCCTGCGGTCGGGGAGCAGGTGGAGGAGGAGGTGGCGGTGGATCTGGAGGAGCAGAGGCTCAAGCGGAAGCGCGAGCAGTACGAGTTCATCGACAAGAGCTAGGAGGAGGCCCACCTCGACGCTCAGGAAGTGCAGGACGAGGCCGTCGAGTTCGACGAGGAGGTCGACGACGAGCTCTCGGAGGTACTACTCTGTTATGTTCTATTCTCCTACTCTGTTTTTGGGGTTTTCTCCCTAGGGGTTTTCTCCTGAATTGCATGCAGCACGGATTAGATTTCGTCCAGATAGGTTATGTTTCTTGATCTCTCCCTTAGGGTTAGGATTAGTACTAGTTGTTTCGTACATTTGGAAGGAAACCCCTTCAATCTAAAACCTGGCATGGAACAGTAGACATGTAGGCCTAAAATCCCCCTGTGCGTGCAACAGTAGTCATAATCAGTTCTGCTATAGAAAACGGTGTATTTGTTAGGTATCACCTCTTTGATTCGTACGATTTCCAAAACGCAGGAATAGGGAAAACGTGGGATTAGAGTGGCATGTCATCTTGAATCCTACAGGATTGTATGAGTGTTTGATTGTGCATACTAAAAACGTAGGATTCTTTCAGACAGGTCTGAGTGGATGGAAAATTTCCTACAAATTTGTTTATTTAATGACAGTCAATAAGAGGATCAATGATTAATATCTAGAACATGAAAAGTTGACATGCAACAGTAAATATTTATCAACATTGCTTGAGCTTCTATAAATGGTAACTTTTAAACATGTACTCTGGAAACAACTTTGAATATTTGCTGTTGGATGAAGCCAATCCAACGGTGGACAGATGGGAAATCCCAGCATTTTTGGCCATTCGATATCTTATTTACTACAAAAGAAAAATTCCAAGCATGCGTACTATATAGAATATTCCATTTGTAAGCTCAAGCACAATGCTACCTATGCACAAACAACCTCATACCACTATGTTTCTCCATTGTTCTAGAATCTTGGATACTTTAACAGCGCAAACTCTTTTCTTCTAAATGAATTGCTAATGCTTTGAACTTTGTGAATCTGAATGCATAATATGCACAAACATTATCACTTTATTAAAGAAAACACACAAAAAATCCAATGCTACAGTAGCATAGCAATGTAAGTGGACCTGAAATAATTGACATTAACTGTTGCTTTCACGCCCAATGCACGTGTGCCTCGCTAGTACCAACAAGAGTATCAATGATGAGAGTTTAAATCAGTACAACCCCTGTTACAACTATGCTCTGTTCCTCAATTGTGCAACCCATTATCTGGTTTTGCTATTCATGAAACTATGCTCCGTTCTTCAATAGTGGCAACCCATTATCTGGTTTTGGTATGCATGAAACTTGGCCACATCATCGAGTCATGCATCTGGTCAGTACTGATGCATGCAGTAACAATTTACGGCCACTGCCTGCCATTAACAACAAACATGGATTACTTCTTCTCTTGCACAAATCAATCCATGAAACTATGCCACATCAGTAATCATGCATGCCAAGTCCATGCAATAGTACATTTCTAGCAACAAGATTTTCTATTGCATTCTTACTATATAGAATTTTCCATTACTAAGCGTAATCATAATGCTCCATATGCACAAAGCTGATACCACATTTTCTCCTTTCTTATAGAATCTTTCTTACCTTAACAGTGCAAACTTTTTCTATCTGCTTCATGATTTCCATATAATGAAGTGGACTATGCATCTTATTTTCAATCTGATTACCAAATCTGTTGAGACCTAGTAAACAGTACATTTATTTAGTTGTCAGAAAAACTGGTTTATTTGATGAAAATCATGAAGCCATACAGCTATATTGTGAAGACATTTTCTGATTGCAGTCAGTAATTCATTGCAGAGTTTCTTATGTACGCACCCTATGTAATTATTAGCAACAAGGATGAGTAATTAAAGCCATAATTTCTTATGTTCGCAACCGATGTACCTCAATCCAAAATTTCTCTTTTTTATACATAATTCATGACCTCATTCATATGTTTTGTTGTCTTCAAAATATCAAGTGAGGGCAATCTTTTGTTTGTTGATGCGGTAGTTTTACTTTGTAGTATGTACTCATCTAGTTTGAATATCATTAAATTAGATATTGTCTGGTATCTCTTTATGATAAAACCAGATCATACAACATATTGTTGCAAGAAATGGCAAGAAATGATCCTGTTTTTGGAATTATCTATTTTCAGTATGAACTAAAATATGTGCTTGAATGCAGTAAAGTGATTTGTTCATACCGTAAAACCTGAACACTTTAGTTAATTGTCAACTTAGATTGTACAAATAGGAGTACTTTAGAGGGGAGAACAGCTACGCATGCAAAGCAAAGAAAAAAGAACAAGAAAGATAACAAATAATACATAAACATATATTGCAATACATGAGGTACATGTTGTGTGAATCATCTGATTGATCATATTTTTGTATTCCTACTTTAGGAATGTACTTGATACTCTTATGAAATGCTACATTTCTGTATTCCTAATCTGACATAGCTGTCGATCAACTAACACACAGGAAGATGACGAAGACGTGGATGATAGTAAGGAGAGCAGGGACAGCAAGAGCCGCTACGTCCTCAGGAGGCTGCGGAATGGGGAAATCCCATACCGCAGCGGATACAACAGGCTCTACGGCAACATAGCCTGCCCCTTCTGCTGCGCGATTATCAAGAGCGACTACGACAGCCTGATCATGCATGGCACCTATATCGGCCGTGGTAATGGGAGGAACCGCAAGCCCCACGTCCGGGCTAAACATGCCGCTTTTGGTGCCTTCCTCAGGAAGTACGCGAAGGGGCATCTGCCATTCTACCTCCCGAGGCCTCCTCGTCCGGCCAAGATGCCGAGGATCTGATGCGCTGCTTGGTTGTTACTGCTGGCCCACCCTAGTTAAGACTGTTTTTATGTTATGGTTGTCGTGTGATACTTCTGCCCCACCGTACTGCTTGAACTTATGCGCCGGTTTATCTTTTGGGTTCTGACTGTTTAACATGCTATGTTTAAGTGTTTGGTAGTACATTGCTCATTTCTGGTAATGGCCAACTTCCAATGCTACGTGCTTAGGTACATGCTAACAATAATAAACATGGTTTTCTGAAGCAGCAGTGCCAATTTGTACATGATAGGCGCCTAATTAAGCGTCTACCCTGTTCTAATAAGCGTCGTTGCTTCATTAAACTATTGTTTATCTTGTTAGCACCTACCCTAAGTGCATTGCGGTCAACCTTGCCTAATACCTCCACTATGGTGATATATGGTACATATATGTTATGACTCTAACTGAAGATGCTAATGCTATATCTTGCACTGAATTTGGTATGTTTAGAAATAATGACATTCAAGTTATTTCTATGGACAGTTAAACCATTATAAATGAGCTTGTATTAATAGCTGCCAAAAGTAGAGCACACAAATGTTTGCCAGGAGTACATACTGCCATTTGAAGCAAAACAAATGAGCATGCATTAGTAATTGCCAGAAATGTAGCATGCACATGATTGCCAAAAGTACCTATTGCCACTTTTTGACATGCACTTAGGTTGTACTATAAGATATTGCCAAAAGTACATCATGCAAATGATTGGCAGAATGACCTATTGGCAGTTCAACCAAAAGAACTGAGCATGCATCCCTAATTGCCAAAATTACATAATGTTCGTGATTGCCAAAAGTATGTACTGCGACAGCAGAGATTGCTATATTGTGGTATGTTATCATACCCTACTTTTTACGGTCTTAGCTGGTGTTAGCAAGCCATCTTTCACCGCTCGTCGATGCACGTTTGATAAAGTTCAATCACCAAATCGTAAATGACAAATGTATCATAAGTAGTGCTAACTACAGTGCTACCCAGTACGTACCTAAACTACCATTTGGTTAACTTGAATGGGCTCGATATAGCTTGTGATGGCTTGCGTGATCGTCTTGACATCGAAGAAGCCACTTGTTTAGCAATGGTCTTGCTATCAAATTTCACTCTGAGCTCTTCCATAGTTTTTGTTTTTTAGCTTGCACTTCATCGACAAGCTTCCTCGGGCGTCCACGTCCTCTCCGCTTTTTTGGGGAGCTCGGGGTGTCGGGATCCTTTGGGGAGCTCGACGTGTCTGACATCTTGCACTCAACAGTACCGATAATTTCTTGGACATCGTCTTCTGAACCCATAGGTTGCGATGCAACGTGGGCTTCATACGTCTCCGCCTGTAAAGCAGACATGAGTGCATTCGGTAGCGTCATGACACATATGAATAAAATAAAATATTCGTGCTTTTTCGCTAACCGTTATGGGGTACTTGTATGTTTCCATGCGAAGACTGTTGCAATCTGAACGCAGCAAGCTTGAAACTATTTTCCAGCTAAATATATCTATCTGTGACTACATTTGATAAGCGACACATATGTCAGCACAGCGTTCAGTCATAAGATATTCTACAAGAAAATATAGTGTTTGGCTCACCTGCTCCACTTTGTCGGTAAATACTTCACCGTTCCATGTCAACATGTACTTCAGTGTGAAAAACGCACATGAATGCCTGCAGTGTTTAGTTTAGGTTTTAGTAAACTTGGACGTGTCGGCAAGGAATAATTTAGGAGGTCGTACGTACCCGTCATTCTGTTGCGGTATGTCGTCATAGCGTACTACTTCCCAGTCGGTAAATTTGATGGGCTTAGCTGGTGTTACCAAGCCATCCTTCACCGCTTCGTCCATGCAGGCCTGAATCGCCTCCACCTAGCATAATACGAGTATTACGAAGGGTTACGGTGATTTGGGAGTTCATGTGCCATGCGACAGTAAAGAGGCAGCAAGATAAAGCTTACAAGAGCAGTTTCCTTGGACTCGTCAAATTGATTTTTCAAGGAGTTTAGGATTTGAATCTCTTCTTTGTCGAAATTGAACACCATTGCCATCCAGTGGTTATCATTCACATTCAACGGGATGTGGACCTGCCGTAAAGTCAAAGAGGACTCATTCCACGGAATAATGTATATAAGGTAACAATTATGGTTCGGGGGACCCCTGAAATATTTCATCTACACTATCTATTACGATATATGAAAGTGAGGAAAACGGTTACCTTCCGGCGTCCTACAAATTTATTTGCAATACGCTGAACCCACGAGCTTCCATGGCCCTTTGGAATAACCCCTTTTGTTTGTAAAAGCTTTCTGGTTTCATTGGGGGATATGACTGAGGTAGTATCAGTCTCAACTCCGCTGATGTGAGCATACGCCATAATAACCTGCCAAATTTGTAATCATATAATGATGTGCCAACAGTTCAAATAGTTGATGTACAATGGAGTACAAGGGGCTTACATCACCACAGATGTATTTTTTATCGTAAATTGGCTTCAGTTGTTCCGCTCTTAGGGGAATGTCTCCGATTTGAACGACTTCAACAGGGCCGTGTGTTCCCCGGATGAAAATGGCTGCCTCTTTGTCCTCAGCGGTGAGCACGTAATCATTATCAAACAGAGGCTTCATCGGTGTGATTCGAGGATCGTCCTTGTTTGGCAGGACGTGTCTGGCACTTGGTGTTGGAGTCGAAGTACGTGGCGTGGATGCGTCGAACTTAGGAGTCGCCATGAAGGGATCACTGCACACATTGACTTGTTCCTACAACAACAAAAAATGGTCAATTATAATTAGTTTGGTAATACTACTTATGTGGTGGGCCATAATTATTACCTCGACGCCTGCTTTCTGTGACTCGGATTGTCGGCTGACTTTACTTTTGTTTTTTAATTCCTGTAACAATTATAACAATAATGAATATGGAGGAACATATTCGTAACAATAAAAAATGCACAACATGACATACCTTCAGTTCCCTCCTTAAGTCCTTAATTTCGTCCTCGAGCAGCGAGAGCCTAGGATTACTGCCAGATTTACTCTTAATGTCGATTAACTCTGCGGTCGGGGTGAGGAATTTCACGTCAAATCTATGCTGAAATTCCATTAACTGTCTGCCTATCTTCTTTTCTTGCTCAGCACAACGTGCATTCAGGGCTGCAACTATCATTTCCACCTGTGCAAACGAAATAACACCCCGTTCACAAGAAATCAAAATGAATGAGTTTCGATGCGACCTTTTACTGATCTTGGAAAATGAAAATTGTCTTTGTTGGGCTTACTTGGTGGCTACTCATATTTTGACCTTGTGATTGTGCTCGAGATGAATCACCTTCATCCACACGTACAAATTTTTGGCTTCCTGGATCCTTTCTATTGTTGGCCTCTGGTTGTCGAGCACAAATTTCCATCACAACCTTTGAATCAGGTACAATGAATCAGTAGTAGCAAATAAATAACCGGATATATACATGGGTCAAATCTAGAAACACACCAGTCCTTTATGAAGACCTCCTGAGGTGTAAGCTTCTGCTCTTATTACGCACGTGCATTCGTCCCATCGTGCGACCAATGGTGGGGGTATAGGAGTATACATCAATTTGCCGGAACGCAGGTGCTCCCAGTACCAAATCTTCACAATAAATTACTTCGTCAATATAGAGAGATATAGAAAAGAAAAACAATTGTACAATGTTAACTAGTGATGTTGCACTAACCTGAAGCAGAGGTAGATTTCCCTGTAGAGATACTTGATCAAGAGAGTTAAATTTGTGTATGGACATGAACAAGTGTTTCATTGTGAAACATCCCCAGTTCAATCTCGGAAGGCTTTTAATATCCGCAACAAGTTTAAGGTATTTCGCATCGACATAAGATTGTGTTGTTGGTGCTAAAACTGTGCCAATAGCGAATAGAACGAACCGCGCCAGGAAATCATTGTCCGGTGTTTTGGAACTTAAGATCTCTCTCTCAAGGTCAGCCAGATCAATGCTCCCATTTTTTTGAAATGTGTTAAACAAATTTGGATCCGGTGCGCTTTCCAGCTTTTTATCGATATCCTCCCCTTCTATCGCAAGGCCAAATATATGGTGCACGTCTTCTGCGGTGATAGGAATGGGTGTTTTACCTATGGTAATGGACGATGTCTCACTATCGAAGCTCTTTGCTAGTCTTATCAACATAATGCGCCGGAGTTTAAATTCACGAATCATGTTTAGACACCCAAGACCGGTATCGCTTATGATTTTCTCTATGTGTTTTGATGACAACAATTTCATGACTTTGGCGAGCCTTGACGGTGAGCACACTAACTTCATATGGCCGTGTTTCCTCAAGATTTCCTGCAAAAGTGGCAATAGATTTTATCGAGTATGAAAGAAGGGTCTGCAAGTACAGTTTTCAAACGAAATGTCAACTACGTACCTCATCGGTCATTTCGGAGACGTGTTTTTCTCCATTAGCAGGACTTTTAACAGTAGTTTCCATTTTACTGGCACCTATGGAACAGAAGCAAAACCGGTTCAATTTATTTGACCTTCACGTTGAGAAATGTGTAACAAAAATAAAATCTTATACGCAGGCACGGATGAGTTTATTAAATAATATGAACTACATGTAACTTTAAGCACACTACAGATTTTGGTCATGCATAACATTGGGACAGTTCAACTAGGGTTTTGGGATTGCATAAACATACGACGTGTTATTTCATGAAAGAGATACCCTTGTTGTGGTATTACCTCTTCGGACGTTCGTGTAGTGTGCCAAGATTGATTACAAGATAGTTATTAATGAGAGCTATGATCAGGTAATCTTGACGACTGGAATAACTTGTGGGAAACCTATTAGGGCTTTACTAGTAGACGTGCGTGTCTGAGAAAGATTAAAAAGAGCTATGATCACGTAACCTTCTGTCGTCGGCGGTGGCGGCCCAATGCTCCACGCGGATAGTGCGTCCCACACTAGATGTCAATGTGTGGCACTCGATGGCAGCAACAGGAGCAACGGCGCGTTGACGCGCGTAGTAGGCGGCGACAACACCACTCCCGTCCGACCCCTCAGGCGACGTTGGCGGTGGGCGGTGGGCGGCGGGGCGGCGCGGCTACAATCTGATCTTGCAGCGGTCGTGGGAGGTGGTAGGGGACCTGGATGCTGCGGGTGGTTACGAGGGAGGAGCTATAATCGTGGGATTTCGGGAGATCTGGGCGGCGTGAGTTATGGGTGGTTGAAATAGCATGTAATTGGCCAAAACAAATGTAATGTTCCGAAGAAAAAACAAATGTGCCGTCGAGAAAGGAATGCATTTTTAAGTGGTAAAATATGTTGTTTGTTCTGAAAATGCCCGGAAATTGGCCGTACGTGACTAAACTTGCAACTTCGCTGAAAATGGTTGAAATTTGAAAGTACCCCAATAATTACCATGGCTTGCAACCCTGCAAAGTTGGGTTGATTTCAGGTAGGTCAACAAACCAGCATGTGATTTCGGAGGTGCCAGTCAAGGCCGCAAGGGCGTGTTTGGGGGCACCCCCATGTTTAGTAGATCATCTACAATACAAAATGATGTGTACTAATTCCCATGGAATCCCATGACCAAAACAAGCTGCCATGCGAAATGCTTCTAAGTTTAGACTAAGATTTACACATGAAAAAACTTTCAAACTTAGATGAAAATGGTTCAAACTTGGCATATGTATCCCTAACATGGCCATGGATTGTAACGATACAAACTTGGCGGTCATTTAATATAGGTCAATAAACCAACATGTGCTTTCGGAGGGTACAAGGATAGCCCGGAAGGGCCCGTCTCGGGCCACCTCCTTCAATACACCATGTACATAGGATTCCAAGTTATTTTGATGCCATCCCATGAACCAAATCAAGCATGCATGCACAGTGCGTTCAAGGTTACACATGATTTTCATGATTTTTTCACCTCCCAGACGGTCTACCCGTAGACAACCATCGAAAGTGGTAGCACATGATGCCTTCAAGCTTTATTGCCTAAGGTTAGACCTAATTGACACCATACCAAGTGCGAACATTGGTTCAAACTGGATTCCATCCATGGAGTCGATGCAGTACACGCACTGCCTCCGTCGAGAACCTTCGTGCTACACTGTCGAATGTACAAACCAAGTAGATCATGCTTCATGTGGAATGAACCCAAGTTATGACATGCAATGGAAAATGTTACATTACAGGCTTCCAGGACAACATCAAAATGAGTTTCAGCAAAATTTGCAAGTTTTGGCAATTGCGGCCACTTTTCGAGCATTTATGACCGAAAAATGGAAGAAAATGGAAAATCTAGTAGAAACTTACAACCATTGTGCATGCATGCTTCATTTGGTCATGGGAGGCCATGAAATATATTTGACAAAATATAAAGATGGTGTGAACATGGAGGTTCCCCGACACAAGCCCTTCCGGCCGAGCCTGGCGCCCTTTGAGAGCAGATGCTATAGTACTATCCTGACCTGTATGAAATCGACCCAACTTTTTGGGGTGACTATTGAAGGCCATGTTTGAACCATTTTTTTGTAAAGTTTGCAATATGATTCACGTGTGGCCAGTTTTCGAGTATTTTCGGCCGAAAAAATTACCGTACATGCAAAATTTTGTGTAAACTGAATAGCATTTTTGCATGCTTGCTTGATTTTGTCATGAGATGTACTTTAAAAGCTTGGGAGAATTTCACAAATTTCATGTTGTACTTGCTTCACAAAGTGGACAGTGCAGTTCGAAGGTTCTAGACGGGAGCAGTTGATGTGCCCGAGCTTTCATACGACATGGAATCCGGTGTAGGCCAATGATCCAACTAGGCTTGGTGTGTCAACTAGGTCCACCATAAGACAAACAAAGTGTAATGCATCATGTGCCCCCTCCTTTCGATGTGTGGCTAGGGGGGTAGACCATGCAGGCGATGTTTCTTTTTCGCTTCGAAATTGCAGAAGGATTATAAATGTTGGACAAATTAAAAACCATTGTGAATGCATTATTGATTTTCTCATGGGAGATCATGAAATAAAGTTGGCATCATTTGTGGATATTGTAAACACGGAGTTGCTCCAATACGCGCCCTTCCTTTGGGCTAACATGGCATCCTCTGAGAAGACACATGCTGGTTTGTTGACCTTTCTTGAATCAACACAAAATTTTGGGGTAACAACTCATGGTCATGTTAGTCCTCCATGCCAAGTTTGAAGTATTCTTAGTAAAGTTTGCAACTAATGTCACGTGGGGCCAGTTTTCGGGCATTTTCGATATAAATAAATCCCAATACGTGGAGAAGTTGTCGAAACTGAGAACCATATTTGCATGTTTGCTTGATTTTCTCATGGGAGGGCATGAAAAAAGTTGGAATCATTTGTATGTGGTGTTAACATGGAGGTGCTCCCGGACTCGCCCTTCCGGGCTAGCCTGGCACCCTCCGAAAATGCCCGATGGTTTGTTCACATATCTTAAGTCAACCGAACTTTTTTGCGGTGACAATTCATGGCCATTGTACGCCTCCATGCCTAGTTTGAACCATTTTCGACAATGATTGCAAGTGTTGTCACGTGCGGCCACATTCGGGCATTTTCGTCCGAAAATGAAAAACTTCGCTAAACTAAAAACCATTTTGCATGCTTGCTTGCATTGGTCATGGCATGTATAGTTGTGAAACTTATTTGGAAAATGGACAAGGCCAATTTTGGAATTATATATCGTTCAAACTTGTTTCGAACCAAAAACCTAGTTCACCCTTATGAAATGTATTTTTTAGCACAACATAATGTTCTTTTTTATCTTGATGATATATGTTAAAAGATCCCATAACTCACGCACGCCACCTCTCCCGAAATCCCGTGATTGCACCGCCTTCCTCCTAACCACCCGTGGCATCGGGGCCTCCTACCACCGCCACGACCGCTCCAATATAAGATCGGAGACGCCGGGCGTACGCGCTTTTCGAAATCTCCGGACGCCGCCGCCGCCATCGTCAGCTTAGGGGTCGGAAGTGACTGCTCTTTTCGCCCCCTCCTCCTCACGTCCCTCTCTCGAGCGAAAATGGTTAAGGAGATCAGTGCGGTACGTATTTGCACTATAGAATCTGTCAGATCTGAATTCAACTGCTAGCACTAATCTTTAAGACTGTACGTACTAGTAATGAGATTGATCTCGATTCGCAGTGTGGCATTTGTTTGGACACCAAGGGTTTGTGCCCCGGTGAGCATCGTATGAGGGAGTTTTGTACCGTCACCCTGCGCGCGGGATTTGCAAACAAGACAGTAAGATCCAGTCTGACATGACCCGTAGCAAATATCATGAGAAATTTAGTACTCCGTCCGATCCAAAATTAATGTGTTAGATTCATGTAGATACGCATGTATCTAGTCATGTTTTCTGCATAGATACATCCGTATGTACAAAAATTTGTCCACAAATTTTTGGACGGAGGCACTAATATTGAACGAATATTGTACTCGGACCCTTTGTACTCAGTCAGTTGTTCGTAATGTTTACTGCAAAAAGAGTTATATTGCATGTTGATTTCTTAGATGATAAAATGGTTTTGTGTACGTGCATGTAAATTTAAATCTTCTATGGGGTTATATGATAATACTGCTAAGAAGTAGTGAACTATACTATGCTAGTCATCTATGATTGGACAAATTCTTTAGATTAACAGGCAGTTCATATATATTAACAATCGTACATATGCTACTCAGGTAATCCCCTGCTACGACAGATACAGTTTCACGCAGAAATTTGGAGTGCCCTTGGGAAAATATGGGAACTTTGAAGCAAGTTTCAGTACCAATGAGGGGTTTGAATTCCCATGTGAGATTACCAATGACAATGAGTTGACATACATTTCAGGGGAGTCTTGGAAGGAATTTGTTAGAGTTTATACGCTACATGTGGGTCAGGAGATTACGTTCAGTACTGACAATTCAGAAGTACCAAGTAGCGTTGTGACAACTGGGAATTTGCCTATCATACATCCGAGTAAGATACTTTTTTGCTCCTGCAAGTTTTATTACTCTAAATTTATCATATACCATATATAATAAATTAAATTGTATGTGCTATAATATTGTAGCATACTACCAATTGTCCAATGAGAAAAGAGATATTATTGACAATGTCGCTGTAACTGAGGGGACAAGCTTAAACTGGAGAATGATGGAGTATGTCATACGCCAAGTGATGGACCTTGACAAGTTAGTGGAGCGTCATGATGCTGGAAACTATGATCAAGGAAGAGCATATGCATTCCTCCATACGTTGACATGGTCAGATTGCAACAAGAACTTCTCGGTAACCATCTTTCTGTTCTTCATTTACTTTGTGTCATTTCAGTATGTTTTTAGCTTTGTTCCAAATTAATTGTTCTTCCTTTACTACATAACAATAAGTTGCCACGTGTTGATGTAACAAATATTGTTTTCAAACAGAAACTGCCTAATCGTGTTGTCCCCGAAGAAATGGAGGAATATGGTGCCATAACCATTGTTTGTCATCCACACAGTACTGTGTCAAGTACATACACCATTTCTGATATTGACGGTCGTGTCTGCGTCAACAAATGGAACGAGTTCATGAAGAAGGAAAAAATCTTGCTGTTAGGACAGAAGGTGCTGATGTTGCTGTACCTGGGAGATCATGGGATTTATCTGTTTGTTTCCCATGTTCCTGATGTGCCTCTAGAGTAGTTTTGGCAAAACGTAGTGTGATAAAATAAATTAAGGGATTTTTAAGTCATTGCTGTAATGGCGTACTTTATTTTTATATCATGGTACTCTTGTGTTCGTGCACAACATAGTGGGCAAGAATTTAAATGGTCGTTTACGTTTTTCCATTCGATTGCCTTCATTGCAACTCGGTTTATTCATTATTTTTTAGCAATTTTAACATGCTCCGTCTTGCCCCTTATTTTCTCATAATAGTCAAGAAGGTAAGAAATAATCAAAACAACTATTTCATGCAATCATCGTGTAAGATTTATTTCTTACTCTTACCTGTCATGTTAAAAGAGGGGTGGGGGCCGGGGGGTGTAAGAGGTATCATGTTAGAACACCTCTTCTTATTAAGCTGTTATTACATGTGACCATGATAATCGCCTTGATACGATCACAAATATATTATTTCTTCACAATCAACATCACACACAACACACACAACACCATTACACTAGCCGTCAACAGCTTCAGCATGAAAACAATTTGTCTCCCTAGTCCTAACATCGTATAAGCTTGGTGCTTCGTAATGGTTGCCACATTGCTCTGACTGTAATTTGTCCTGCCTCCAATGTTGCCACTCTTGGCACATGCATTCTTTTCACACTGTTTTTTTGCGCGTTGTAGCTGTTCCCTTCTATCCTGTGCCGCAGCCATTGCATCAAGGGCATAAGCACCAACAAGGACACTTGTACCAACAAGATGATCCACGTACTCTAGTTCCCAGCGCCAGAAATCACATGGATCCTATGAATCAAGTGAACTCAAATCAAACCAGCACTAACGAAACAGTAGAAAAAATTACTCATGCAGTAAATGTCATGTAAAGGGATTGTACATCGTGGTGCTTGCACTTGTAGAACACCCAACCATCATGCTCTTCGGTACTGGAGAGATAGAATCTAACCGTTTCACCACAGTCAGGGCAAGGGATCAGGGGCACATCAACTGATCGGCCCCTCAGCACGCACCTAATCGAGCTCGACGACGACATGGTTGATTTGGTGCCAGGCGACTGCGGCAATGACAGACGGTGGTCGTAATCCTTTGGGTAAGAGAAGAACTAGGGACTACTCCGCTGGGCTAACAAACCCTAACACCAGGACCAGAGCATCGTGCTCCCTCTAAATAGGCTAACTAACAAATCTTCCAACCGACTAACACACCCTAAAATCACGGACGGACAATCCATGCGCATTACTTGTAAATATATCGTCAGATATCACGGGAGATATGTACCCTTCCATCGTACCGCATATCCCTCCCATCTTTTCTTTCCGCATACCGGTCCTTCCTTAACCGCCTAGAAAGTTTTGGTGTCCAGAGGTAGCCGTCGCCGGGATAATCGCCATCGCCCTACGGAAGCCCACGCCGACGGCTGAGTAAAAAGAAAAAGGTATCATCCTCCACGTCTCCTCCCATCTCTTGAAACGTTCATACTTTTTCCGTCGATTGGTTTTTGTTCCTGGCGGATTAGTTTTTCGTCAAAGGTACTATTTTGGTGCAAGATTGTGTGTGCTTGTCTTTACTTGGAGTAAAGGCCATTATGAGATTAGATGTGATTGCAAGTTCACAGTAGTTCATAATACGATCTGGTTACGGAAATATTATGTTGGTGGAGCTAATTTTCTAGCCCTTTCTGCTATACTGGATTACTATGAATGATTTGCATAAGGTTGGAGTGAAGAATTTTATGCAAGAGCTTTGCGATTGGTTGTTAGGGGATCCTGATCATACGGTCTAGTTATGGATATTTTTTGTCGTTGGATTTTCTTTACAAGACCTTTAGGCTATGTTCCATTAGTAGGAATGATTTGGATGATGTTTGATTTAGCCACTTAGATGTGGCGTACAAAGACTTATTCTCAATACTACAGTAAAGGAGGTGCTGTTGAAGGAGTTGCTGGATTATTTAGGACTGATTTGGATGAGGTTGTTCATACCAAATTAGGAATACGAATTTTAGGAGATTAGAGCGTTTGCTGGAAATTCATGACTCAGTTTGTCTCACACATACCATGCTATTCTATATTACGAGGTATTTAAATAGTCCTATGTTTTAGTGAGAATCGGTATATTTTGACAATCTGGATCTCATTAATCGCATTCTACTATCTGGTGTTGTAGGCACCATGGATTCACATGTGCATGGCAATAAGCGTGCGGAGTACGACAGGTTGTTGCGTGAAGCCCGCCGGGAGATCGACGCGAAGGTCCAACACGAACGTGATGAGATGGACAGGGCACTCAAACAAGAACGTGCGTATGTCGATAGGATGCTTAAGGATGAGCGTGCTGATATGTCTCAGAAGATTAAGCAGATGCGTGAAGAGATGGAAAAAAAGTTAAATCAGGACCGCGAGGCCATGGAAAAGAAATTCCAGCTGGCGTACAAGGAGATGCAGCTTAAATTGCAAAAGGACCGGAAGGTTGTCGACGGCCTTATACAGACAGAGCGTGTCAACATGGACGCGAATGTGTTGCAGGCACGTGCCAATATGGACATTAGGCTGCAATAGGAGCGCAAGGACATGGACTACAAGGCTATGGTGGAGCAGGTCATGATGGAAGGAAAGATGCTGGAAGACCGTGCGATGTTTCAATCCCACATTCAATGCCACAGCAGTCAACCGCAAGAGCATGTTTTCAGTACTCCCCCTGTGAGTACCTTGCAACGATGCTATTCAGTCACGATCACGACCGATATTGTGTATTAATAGTTTTTTTTGTGAGTAACTTTGTGGAAGTTATTCATATGCAGTCCAAGAAGCGTTACACAGCACAATCTCCAAACACTAAAGGCCTAGTGATGTTGGTGTCACCCGTTGAATGCCACAGTTCTCCACTCGAAGAACATGTCTTCAAGTCTCCACCTGTAAGTACGTCGCACCCATGGTAAACATTCACATCCAACATTTTGTATGACCATATTTAATTCGTGTGTAACTCTATGTTGGTGATTCATACGTAGGCTAAGCATCC
This sequence comes from Triticum aestivum, assembly GCF_018294505.1. Lineage (NCBI taxonomy): Eukaryota > Viridiplantae > Streptophyta > Magnoliopsida > Poales > Poaceae > Triticum > Triticum aestivum. Next base: position 107,439,340 of record NC_057811.1, read on the forward strand.
AGTGACGAAACAATCCCGAATCCTCGCAAATGAAGTTTACATCCCATATAATAATAAGGTAACTTTGTCGCGATGTTGCTACGCACATAAAAAATTATTTATGGAACTTTGGTGATTGCAATGTATTAAATTTGACGTGAGATACTCGTATGTAGGTGTTGGTAATGGAATTTCACATTCATAGGGATTGTGAGCTTTCGCATGTCCCGACAGGATACTTTGACGAAAGACCCATTGAGATGAGATTGTTTGAACCCGGCGTATTGGACTATGATTTTCTCATGAAAGAAGTGGCTGGATATGGTTATAAAAAGGATTCAGATTTGTACCACTTCTTACCTGAGCATGCGTGCAACCTACCGGAAGGAATGTTCCTGATTTCAGGACCAGGTGATTTTGCAAAGATGATTTCCCGCCTGAACGGCAGCAAGACATGTCATTTGTATTTGGTGTATAATCGTCCACCGAAAGATGATTATGAATGGTGGTCGGACATGGATTCAGAGGTTCCTATTCTTCATGTTACATCAATTTTGCGGCTTCATCATCCTTAACCTTAAATTGTTCCTAATATGTTCTTATGATTTTTGACAGGAACTGCTCATCCGAGACATGCAGGAGGCAGAGGGTCTGGCTAGAGAGCTTGAGGCAAAGGAACAACTGAACTCCTTAGGTTACATTGATGTACCGTGTAAAAATATGGGAGAAGGTGGGTCGTCGCCAAGTCTGACGCAAACTCCAACGACCAATACGAAGAAGTCACTGGATTTTGGCACCGGAGACGAGCTTCCGTAGGAGGGCTAATGTTATTTTAAATGTTTTAAGCTGGAGACAACATTTTTTGGTTTTTTTACGAATTTTTGCTGTTATGGAACAATTCATTCACGATGGAGGTCTTGTAACAACATTTTTCCTAGAATGTGATTTCCATTTCCGACGCGACATGCATGTGTTTATACCCAACTGTACACTCCGTCCGTTCCTAAATACTATATGTTTCTAAGATATTTCAGTATGAACTACATACGGATGTATATAGACGTATTTTAGAGTGTAGATTCACTCATTTTGCTCCGTATGTATTTCATACTGAAATCTCAAAAAAGACTTATATTTACGAACGGAGGGAGTAGTTGTTAATGAGCAGGTGCTGCAGGATCATGTACAACTGCGAATGAAAAAAAATTGCTGCAAAACGGTGTAAGAAATAAACCAAACGGACATTTTATGTGGCACAAAGTGACAAAATTGCTGGCGAATCATCCTCGGGATCCGCGGAGTCAGACCTGACGAGATCTGCTCCGGGATCGGTGCGGTGTCAGGGCGCATCGAAGCGCAGGCGTATCCCCGCCAAAGCGCACGAGAAAGGGCCGTCGCACGCCCGCGCGTCGTCACCCGGAGACGGGCCGACCAAATTAATCTATGCGGGCCCCGCACATGTACGCCTGTTGGGCCCAGTTCGATAATCCCGCGCGATCCGCCTGCTGTGCAGTTCTATGCATGCACGTAGGTTTCCCACATCCGCCACGCCTCCTCCCCCAAAGCCCGACCCATTCAAGCAAGTCAGGGCGGGCCGGC